>NC_025998.2:74667989-74967989 GCF_000442705.2 Elaeis guineensis
CACCATAGAAGACCCCATCGAATGGAAGGAGAGGGCCTTTAAACCCTACTTTTCTCCTATGACTGGACGGTCATGGCAACCAATCCAATTCGATTACTTACTACTTGGATAATGTATATCTAAATATACCAATTTCAAAATTTAAATTTTAAATTTTTAAATTTTAAATTTCAAATAAATTTCAAATTTCAAATTTCAAATTTTTGAATTTTGAATTTTAAATTTTAAATTTTGAATTTTAAATTTGAAATTTCAATCAAATTTCAAATTTCAAATTTTGAATTTCAAATTTTTGAATTTTGAATTTCGAATTTCAAATTTCAAATTTTAAATTTTGAATTTCAAACTTTTGAATTTTGAATTTCGAACAACTTTCAAAATTCAAATTTTAAATTTAAAATTTTAAATTACAACTTAATCTACACATGTAAATTCATATATCATATCTTAGAACCTGCTCTGATACTATTTGAAGCGAAATTTGAGTGCAGGGGTAAAATGATAATTTTAAAATTTTTTAAAATTATGATTTTATAATGAAAATAATTAATTAATCTAATTAATTAACATATGTTTATCCTATACTAGGATCTATATATGATATACAGCATGCATGGATTTAAATTTGAAATTCAAATTTGAACAGTAAATAATTTACTGTTCTGTGTTCAGAACACAATACCTTTGTGCGGATAGTCGATCACTATAATTTGATCACAGTCGAGAGAGTCTGATCATCATGATGCAGCCACACAGCACATATCTGACCTCTGCAGATCATCCACACGAGGCTCCCGATCTGATTGGCTCCTCACGAGTGCTAGCTCGTTATAGAGCCCTTTCAACGGTCGATGCTGATCGAACTCTTTCGATCGATGTCTGTCAATTCTTTGGATACTCTGGATCATCAACAGACGTGCTTGAGAGGATGTTGAAGATCTTTCTAAAATTTGGTGGGCTCACGATACTCGTAGCTCACCTTCTCACTTCCCGAACCCCAGGCTGAAACCCTAGGGAACTCACTGGAAACCCTGCGCCCACTTGTTTTTTCTTTTCTTTCTTTTTCTCTCGGAAGGATATGGACTTCTTACTTACACACAAGGATTCTTCATGCCCTACTCTTTTTCTCCAAAAAATTCTACGCATACCCCACCTTTCTCCTCCTTTTAAAACAACGTCGAACGTGTCTTATCCGCGTGAGAGGATAAAAATAAGTGGTTGCACATTTGAATTCAAATCAAATTTGAATTCAAATGCAAAACCAACTCATCCCTATCCACTTGGACGTGAGAAGGGAAGGGGCGTGAGTTGATTTTTGCATGGAGAGTTTACACGAGAAATACTTTCTCGTGTAAAATATGGGGCGCACAAGATAAGAGCATGGCGCATGGATTAGTTGGTTGCTCATTCAAATTCAAACTTTCTTTTGAATTTGAATGGCCAACCAACTTATTTTTATCCAGATAATTGGCGCACAAGGGTGGGCATGGGATGCCTTCTGCATGGAGAAAATTTACGAGAGGTTGCTTCTCGTGAATTCAAATATGCGCAGAAGAAGTGAGGTGGCGCAGGGAGAAAGGTCAAGGTGGTTTGAACCAACCTAATCTAAATAGGTTAAGCATAATTAGACTAAATTAAACCTAACTTAATTAGGCTTAATTAGGCTCAATAAAATCTTAATCAAATCAGGAATTTATTAAGTCCAACCCCTGATCAAATCAGGGATCAAACCATCTCGACGATTAGGTCAACTCTTAACCTAATCGGGTCAAACCCAACTGAATCCAATTCAATTGGACTTGATCCAAAAATAATTACTCAATCAAATTGAGTTAATTAGCGATCAAATCATTAATTAAACTTCTCATAAATATTAAGTCCAAATCTGATAGGCAATCAGGTATCAAAGTCCATCAATATGAAACCTTGATCGTAGAGTCCCAAACCAGTGGGACTTTTGACCCCGGTACCCAAAATGTGTGGGACTTGTGATCAGAGAATCTTGATTCTTGATCATAAAGTCTCAGACACATAGGACTCATAGTCCACGAACATTAAGACTCTTCATCAGCCATCAGATCGGATAGGAATCTCTAATGTGTGTGACCCTGCAGGTTCGAACCTAAGCTGGTAGCACAGGAACCAATTCCTGTACTAATCGAAGTGACCATCTAGCAATGGTATCCGATATCTGGATAGATCAAATAGTTACAATCGCAACACTCAGAACCTACGTGAATATGGTTACTGTATAATTCATCTCTTTTGACCCCTATGTTTAGGATGACTCAGGGTTAAACTGTCAACCCTGATTAGATCATCCGAGTCGTGCTCAACTCAATCAGTCCTGTGACTCCTCACTAGGACTACCCTGGCCAAGATTTTACTAAATTAAAATACGACTGTACACAGCTCCTGAACTAGAGTGGTCAATCCCATCTTGACACACACACCAACAAGTCAAGTACTTGACTACACCCAGCAGCCTTCCATCACTGAATTAGAAATTCAAATAGTCCAGTGCCTAAGTGTAGTGAGTTACTTGCAAGTCACCATGGTTGTCTCAGGTCGGAGGGATATTTATACCCATATCCCATCAGAGCAAATCTTGACAGTAGAGATAGCTCCGGAGTCGGTCACGTTCAGTGCAGATGTATCCTTACATCTCATCTGTATGCCATACCAGTGTCTCCACACTCCTTGGTTAAGAGGACAACCAACCTATATGGCACACAACGATCTATGCTCGATAAACATTATTGTCCTTGATAACAACGTATCATTTGGCCGCAAATAGATTTAAGGACTAAACGACAAATCCTCCTTTGTCGAGTCTAAATAGTCTTAAGAACTTCACCACAACACAGGAGTTCATTTTTTATGATAATTTGTGATGAAAAATGCCAAAATAAATTTTTATTTATTTATAATTTATGTACTAATACAACAAATAGCACAACCGTCAACAGGCTAACGATTGGCTTTGGGATACTATTCCCAACACGGTCTTCCAACTCTTCCTAATTTTTTCTTTCGATGCCTTAGCCGTTAAGCATCGCTGTCTTTGTCTTCTTGCATCACCGACAAGGGTGTCTCATCTTCATCCATTGACCATTGGCCAACGATGTTCATCGAACTTCCAGGCGGCCTTCATCATCTTTTGACTCCCATCTTGCACTAAAAAATAGAGACGGACGACAACGCTAAGGTGGAGAAATCCCTCGTCATCCTCCATCTTCTGATTTTTCTCCATCACCAACTCCAAGATTTCATCTTCCTCTATAGTCTGATTTTTATTTTTTATTTTTTCAAAGATAGGATAGGGTTCTTGGATTCTCATATGATGTCCACGTTTAGAACTTATTGCTAAGTTTTAAAACTGTTGCTTGAAAATATCTGGGTTGAAAAGATTTTGGGCTGAGTATTCAGATTTTTTGTTTCGTCTTCTAGTTTGCATCTAGTTCTATTGACTGTTGTCAAGAATATGATTTTTTTTTTTGCTTTTTCTTTTCGTTAGAGTATTAAACCTCATTTAATGGATCTGCTATTGTTGGAAATAAATTACTAGATTGTCTCAAAGGACCAGAATTATTATTGTTTGGGTTTTGCCGATTAGACAAATATATTAACCCTCTCTCTTTTGATCTAGTAAGGGGGTTCAAATATTCTGATATTTTGCACCACAAACAATTGTACAGTCTTTTATGACCATCATATCTTCCGATCATGAAGATGGGGAGCCATCAAGAATATGGAGTCATATCAATTTGCATATTCATGGATGTGGGACAGCTACCCATTATTGTAATCAAATGTTGTGATGATTAATTATCAGGAGTGAACATCCCTTTTGCGGTGCAAAGCATGCCCCGATTCCTGGCTTTAGACCTTGCATTATTAATCTCCATAGCTATGGTCAGCAGGGCAGCACTCTAGGCGACAAGCATACCAAGGCTTCATAAGGTGTTCAGAATGCCCATGCAACCATAAAAATGTGGTGGACTATTTGCTAAATTAGCCGATAGAGTTAGTAGGGATCAATTCACACATGAAGTCATGTGAATATAAGATTAGAAATGCACCTAATTTTTATTTTCTATATTTTCAGAAACATCAAATTTATTCTCCGCAGCTGTAGAAGAAATATCTCTTTGGATATAAATCTAAGGCTGCACTCGTTTAAAAGAGGTAAATCCAAGGCTGCACTCATTTATTTGCTAATGCTATTCTAGTTGTTTGATACGAATCAATTCTCAAAAAAATGAAAAAGAATAATGATTGTTACATTTGCTATAAGAGTTCATCATAGGAAACCACTAGATCATTATCAATGCTACATGAGATTCTGAAGTATGAGACTAGTAAAAAGATAACTGTCATAACCACTAGATTAATTACTCATTTTATGAAAAATTATGATGCATCAACATATGAGAAAGATTCAATGTTTCAATTCAATACACATCAGGATTAGGTGCTTGAAAAGGGATGACTGTTATGTGATTTATCGATTTCATTTTCATCTATTATGTGCCAGGTGCTGTTGCATAACTCTTTATTTGTCAAGGCTTTTGCATTGATGCATTGAGCATTGTTAAAACAAAAAATGCCCAGTATGACAATATTTGTGAATTTGCATGATTTTAGAAGTTATTTAACTCTAAGAACTATTTTACCCACAAGTTTTTATTTTTCGTTGAAATCCTCATTATGTTTCAATGTTTCATCTAATCTTTTAGATTTTTGACTGATATCAGGTGCCATAAATTTTAAATTCTCTTTTAGCCATATGCTGCAATAGTGCCATTAAGTATTGGTTGATCGGTTTATAATGCTTTTTCTATTGAATTTTCTATTTTGATAGTTTTTTATTTATACTGTAATTTGATATTAAGTAGTTCTTTTGAGTAATTTATAATATTATTTATGCAGATTGTTTTACTGATGTCTGAATCTAAAATGGGTGAAAATGAGATTGTGGAACATATAAGGAATGAAGGTGACAAAAATGAAGATAATTCTGAAATTGACTGCGACAAAAATTCTAAGAAAAGATCTTGGGTATGGACTCATTTTATTGAGAAAAAAAAATCTGATGGATCAATAGCTATATACAAATATTGTAAAAAGGCATTAAGTGGTAGTACGAAAGGAGGAACAAGTTATCTTAAATGGTATCTTGAAAATATTTACAAGAAATATTAAAAGAATCCAGCTATTCAAATGTTGATAGTAGCAAGTTCAAAAGATTTGATGAAGTCTTTTAAATTCAATCAAGAAGAGAACAGAAAATTACTTACAAAATTTATCATATGTGTCGAGCTTCCATTTCGTATTATTAAGCATCCTATTTTTTCAGATTTTATGAGATCTGTTCAGCCGTTGTTTAATATTATTGATCGTAAGACAGTAAGAAATGACTGAATAGCTTTATACCAAGTAGAAAAGAAAAAATTATTTGATACATTTAAGAAATTAAGTTCTCGGGTTAGTTTCACTACTGATATTTGGACATCAAATCAGAAAATTGGTTATATTTCTCTCACGGCACATTATATTGATTCTGACTTTATTCTGCATAAGAAGATAATTAGTTTTAAAAAACTACCATATCCTCGTACAAGTTTTGCAATTGAAGATGCTATTAGAAAGTGCCTTCTTGAATGGAAACTAGATTCTAAAATATATGCTATTACTTTAGATAATTACTCCATAAATGATGCTGTAATTAGAAAGATTCAAGATCATTTTTCTTACGGAATGTTATTTAATGGGGACTATAGTCATATTAGATGCTATGCACATATATTAAACATTATGGTTCAGGATGGGATGAAAATAATTCATGAAGCTATTGAATGCATAAGAGAGATTATTTGATATGTATCTGCATCTCCATCTTGAATGCAAGGATTTAATGAAATTACACAATATATCAGACTTCTTATTAAAAAAGAGCTCAATTTGGATGTTGCTACAAGATAGAATTCCACTTATAAAATGTTGACTGATGCAATTACTTATAAAGATATTTTTATTAGATATGCAACTGAGCATTCATGCATATGTCCTGGCAACGATGAATGGAAACAAGCTGATGTAATTCTTAAATTTTTAGAAGGCTTTCTAGATGCTACTAAAGTACTTTTTGGTTACAAGTATCCCACATCTAATTTCTACATAAAAGAAGTTTGGAAAATTAGGGCTTTATTGATGAATGGGAGTGTTGATACCAATGATAATTATAATATACTAAAGCAGTTGACAAATGAGATGCAAAAGAAGTTCAACAAATATTGGTTTCAATGCAATATTTTATTGGTCATTGCTTCTATTTTGGATCCGAGGTTAAAGTTGATATTTATAGAGTTTTATTATCAAATGGCATTTGATGTAGAAGAGAGCAAGAAGAAAATTGATGATATTCATGCTTATCTTTATAAATTTTATAATGAGTATGCAAATGCAACAAGAGTGCAGCCTTCTATAGGTTCAAGGGAGCTAACGGCTAGTTTTGATGGACAAAAGGATATAAATTCAGTTTTTTCTTTTAATTTGAGTAAAATAAAATTTGGCATAGATTTTATTCAGTTTAGAAATCAAAGTTCTTCGAAAAAACCAAAGAGATCAGAGTTAGATAGTTATTTGGATGATGATATACTTTCTGATTTGAGAGACAAACAGTTTGATATCTTGACATAGTGAAAGAGCAATGCAGCAGTCTATCCTATATTATCGAGAATGGCAAGAGATATTCTCACTATTTCAGTCTCTACTGTTTCATTAAAATCGATATTCAGTACTGTCAGTAGAGTTGTAGATCAGTGTCGGAGTTCATTGAGCCCATCTACTGCTGAGATCTTAGTTTGTACTCAAGATTGGCTTCGTGAAGAATATGATGAAGGTATATAAATATTTTAAATTTATATTATATTTTTTATTTACTTATAGTATTTATATTTTAAAAATTTACGATTGATATATATGTTAACAGTTACAAGTAGCTTATTGCGGATGATGGCACCCCGGAGCAAGCCAAGCAGTAAAGTTGGAACATGAATGTAATATTATATAAGCATCTTTAAAATTTATTTTAATCTATATGAAGTTATAGATTTTCATATTTAAATTTCTTTATCTTCTAATTATTTTAGTTTATTCTAAATATAGATTTTCATGATAATGAATGAATGAAGATGGAGGTTGCTTCTTGTATTTTGGTATGGGCTCATCAATCTCTTTCTTTTAATTAAAAATTAGTGTGTGACAAGTGTCAAATGAGATGGACACTAATGATTGATCTCATTGCCAAATCAGCTCAGTAAACAGATTTTTCTTTGGGCACTAATGAGGCTATTCCATATGAATTGGCTATTATTTTGCAGGAAGACTGTAGTGGGAAAATTAGGGAAAGAAGACTGTAGTAACATTGTAACAAGGAGATCTATATGCAGATTTTGTTCAAACTGCTACTTACTTGAGATTCTTCATTTTGGATGATTTCTGAAGTATTAAGATAGAAACTATTGTAATATTTATGTACACAGGCATTAAATATAATTTTCTCTGAAGGGACATCAAGCGAATCATCTGATGACCCTGGTAGCCCCATCAACCAAAGTGGTACCTGCAACAAATTCAAACCAGCACATTCAATCTGCATTTGCTCCCGTTGATTGGCCACACTCTGCAAATTAGAACAGATATGATTCTGACATGAAAATGATGCGCAACTAACAAGCTTCGGTTTTGAAGTCTTGCTTGCTTGAAGGAAGGTCTTAGGAGTTGGATTAGTGTATTTCTTAGTAGCCCTTAAAAGTTGCTTCCTTCAGAGAGAGGAGTTTAGGAACCTGTCCTTTTTCTTGCCTCTAACTTGTACCACTGCCGGTGCAAGTTTGCAACAGAATTTTCTTAAGCTAGCAGTAATCATAGCTTCTCAAGCTATCTTTGTCGTTCAAAAATTGTTTGCTCATTTTTATTTTCCCAATATTTGTAGTAGTAGTTTGGTGGCCAAGTAATTTCTTACAATTCAATAATTTGGTTTCCTGTGCTTGAGAATTGAAATATTCTTGTAATGAACATAATTTGTAGTTCATGGGCTCCTGAAGGACTGGGGTGCACATGAAACATGCCGAAGCTCTTTGGTCTACTGCCTCTTGTTCTTCTTTATTATAGCAGCTTCAGATTGTAGAGTGGAAATATTTATAGATCATATATTTTGACACACTTGACCTCTGATTGGAGTGGCTGTATGGAATAGAGTATTGTTAATGCCTCTCCTGAGTATTTTTGTGAATACATGCCAAGTTAGTTGTATATCATTTTCCTGTGCTATCCATTTATATATTTTGTTAAAATCTCTATTACTCCTCTATGCTGAATCTTTATCTGTAATAGTTTGTTGTCAGACATCAAGACAAGTGATTACCCACACAAATACCTGAGTGACTTTGTTGTCAGTTCGGGCCGGTCCGATTAGGTTCGGACTAGGTCGATTAGATTAGGGCCGGCCCAATTGGGCCCGGGCCAGGCTCGGGCTTGGGCCCGGGTCGGGCTCGAGCCTCATGTTTTGAAAAATTTTTGAACCGAAGCTCGGTCCGAAGCCTATAGAAAAATTACGGGCCCGACTCAGATAGGAGTGTAGTCCGACCCAACGCGGCCCACTTCCAGTCCTACTACATACTGCTAGATGTTACTGGTGGATTGTGAGAGCTCACTAAGATTATTCTGGATTGACAAAATTGATGAGTTAGAGTGAAACTGTTCCAATCCATTGAAAAGAGTTTCAATGATACTTTGATAGAAATCATTGTATATCTCACTACTAGATAGAATTAAATCTATAGGGTCACACAACAAAGGGATTGACTTGAAATTAGCAATTGAGCTTATGAAATATCAGTTGGGTTTAGAGAAATCTGATTAGATTCAAGATAATCTTGCTAGCATATGGTTGGATCCAATTTTTTCTTTCTGTTTGAATTTTTTATTTAATAAGATAATTCAAACTTAATTATCTACTAATAACCTACATGAATTAGATTCATTGATCTTCAATTATTGGGTGTCTAAGATTTTGGATTAATTGAATTTAAGGTGCAAATCCCTAATTAATTTCTTTGATGGTTATTCTTGGGCGCCACCTTGATTTGATCAAGTTGGGCGTGTCCTATGATTAGAGGGCTTATAGATCTCATATGCGGCATCCCTTGGGTGCAAAAGAGAGTATGAAATAATGGGTATAAGAGCTCTAAGAGTTGGCGTCTAATAGGATTCCTAATGAAAGTTGAATAACTTAAGTTATTAAGAAACATAATACAAGTAGGACTTATATTATGAGATTGAATAGGATTCAATCCTTATGTCTATTTAAAGAACCTCCCCTGAGGTCCCTAAAAAATCCAACCAGCACCCCACATACCACAAAAGAGACCTCCCACGCCCTCTCTTCTCCTCCTTTTCTCTTCTCCCTTGGACATCCAATGTCCTTCATCTTTGGGCATCCCATCTTGTTCCATGCCCAACGCTGTTGGGTATCATTTGTTTGCTGGTTTTCACCTGCTGGTAGC
This sequence comes from Elaeis guineensis, assembly GCF_000442705.2. NCBI lineage: Eukaryota > Viridiplantae > Streptophyta > Magnoliopsida > Arecales > Arecaceae > Elaeis > Elaeis guineensis. Next base: position 74,677,559 of record NC_025998.2, read on the forward strand.
AGCACAAAGCAAGGGAGAAAGATAAGAGAAGAAGAGAAAAAGAAGATCAAGAAAAAAAATCAAGTGTTGATCGTGATTCAGACTTCGTTCAAATTCAGAAGGTTGAATTTTCTTAGAAAAAAAAAAATTTAACTTGAAGAAGGCTATTCCAGGCTGATCCTGAGTGGATACCTATAGAAGTTGAATATTTGTACAGTTAGAAATTTTTTTTTTCTCTTTCAGATCCAGATTTGAAGAAAAAGATTGCAAAATAGGTATGTGATTTGATCACAATCTGAATTTTAGCATATGTCAATTTCAACATATGAACTAGATCCTTATGATTTTATATTTTATGCATACATAATTTAGATTAAAAATATTTTAATCTTATATTCCATCATAGTATTTAAAAAATAAAATTTTGAAACACACATGCATATCCCAAATCTCGAATTCCAACAATGGTATCAGAATCACAGATTTTATATTGCTGAAATTGTCATACATATTTTGAAAAAGATTTCAAAATCTAATTTTTTCTTGATACATGAGATATATAGATGAATCTTTGAATCTAAAATTGAATTTTGGATTTGATTTTAGAGCATATAATTAATATGTGAAAGCATGCATAGATCTAAATTTTGATTTAGAATGATTTCTAGTTCATGTTCACATGATATGTAGATGCATGCATAAATCTGAATTTTTTTTGATCTGATTTATAATTTATATATGAGATATGTAATTGCATGCTTAAGATTATAAAATTGCTTTTGATATGATCCGTAATTAGTATATGAGATATATGATATCATATAGTAGATCTGAATTTTACATGCATATATGTGATATATGTTTGTATGTTAAATCTGAAAATTATTTTTATGATTTAAAATTTACTTTTATCCAAAAATTTAGATCTGAAATTTAATTTTAGAATCTAAAATTTGTGTTTGTGCATGAGAATTTTGGTTATGAAAAAATCATAAATTAGGTCATGTAAAAGGATTACATCTAAGGTTTTTAATTTGAGTCATATGGGTCTAATTTGATTAAGTAATTGATCAAATCAAGTTAAGTATTGATTAGAATTAGATCAACCAAGTTAAATGATCATACAATTATTGTTGATCGAATCGATTGAGTTTCATATGTAGAATCGATTAACCTAGAGACCTAATTTGGCTCGATGGTTTGAGCCTAATTCACTTGAGCTAATCTGTTTGGACTAATTGACCTATTAGTATCTTAGGCAAGTAATTGAGATGTGGTTATTTAATTAGTTTCATTCGCTTATCTGGCCAATGTACTGGTATTTAAGGAAAGCAGCGGGAGAACCCCTATCGATCTTCACTTATCTGACCAATTTGGAAGATTGGGTCTTGAATAAGGTTACTTAGTGGTTTGGTTTGGCTCATGCCAATTAGATCGGTCATATGATGACTGATTAGATGAGATCTAAACCTAAATCTCTTCATAAATATTAAGTTCATAGGTCTTCTACCATTGTAGATGTGCAGGCATACTACCGACATTGATTGTTCTCGACTGATCACAGTGGTTCAGTTGCATCGAGAATATGCAACCACTTTATTAGCAAAGAGTTACTCTAAGATAAGGATGGAGTTGGGCTCAATAACTATTAGGTGAGGGATTCAATGACGGTCTTGTACTTGCTTGTGAACAGTGGGTCGAATTTAACTAAGAAGTGTGGGCAATAACTGTTAGGTGAGTCCATATGACTTAGAGATCAAATTGCTGCAACATACTTAGAGAAGTATCTGGACAAAGAGTTGCCTACGCATCGATGTGCATATTATCAATAACTGTTAGGTGAGATGTATGGCATCGATGGGACCACAGCATCCACTAGGAATCCTTTATCGTGTTAGGATTTTCATTTTCTTCTCGAAAAGTGGAGAGATCTAAAAAATTAATGGGAGTCATTGTTAGCATCTTAAAGTTCCTAGAAGCAAATATAATATTAAAGTATAAAAGTCTAACTTGAATCTCTACTCTCGCAGTTAAACCATGTCAGCCTCAAACCCTCTAGCCCGCATCCTTGAAACCAATCGTTTGACCGGTACAAATTATAAAGACTAGCTTAGAAACCTCAGGATTGTCTTGATCTCAGAAAAACTAAGTCATGTACTTGGCTAAAACCCATAGTGTTACTAAACCATCCTACTGCTGAGCAAAGGGCTGCTTTTGAGAAGTGGACGGATGAAGACAGTTGGGTCAAGTGCTATATACTGACTTCTATGTCAAACGAGTTGCAAAGCCAGTATAAGCATATACCCACTGCTAAAGCTATGATAACTCACCTACAAGAGTTGTATGGTGAGCAAAGCCATACTACGTGCTTCGAGATGTCCAAAAGACTTCAATCTGAAGATACATGAAGGACAGTCTGTCAATGAGTACTGTATGATAGTGATCAAGGATATTGAGGAGCTTGAGAAGCTCAGACTTGAAATATAAAAGAAATTACAGATGAATTTGATCTTTCAATCCCTTACAAGTTTATATAGTCAATTTATTGTAAATTTTTATATGAACAAATTTAATTACATTATACCCGAACTGATCAATATGTTGGTCACTACGGAAAGAACCTTAAAGAGTTCAAAGGGCACTGTTCTCGCTGTGGAGCAGACTTCTTCCAAAAAAAAGTCTACTGAGAAGAAGAAGGTTAAATCCGTTAAGAAATAGAAAAAAGAGAATAAGGCAAAGAAGGAAGTCCCTAATAAGATCGAAGCAAAGAGAAAATATTTCTACTGTCATGCTGAAGGCCATTGGAGGATGAGCTGTCCACTCTATCTGGAGAGCCTAAAGACCAAAAAGGATGATAAACCTTTCAAAGGTATGCTCGTAATGGAATCTAACATTAAGATTTCTTCTATTTCTAGTTGGATATTAGACTCTGACTCAAGTGCTCATATATGTACCTCAATGTAGGGTCTAATAGAAGTAGGAGGTTGAGGGAAGGTGACATTATCTTTCGGGTTGGTAATGGAGCAAAAATTACTGCAGAGACCATTGGCACTTATCCTCTTTGATTACCATCTGATTTTAGATTAGATTTGAAGGACTGTTATTATGTTCCTGTAACTAGTCGAAATTTAATTTTTATATCTGTGCTAGCACAGGAAGGTTTTAAAATTAGTTTCAATAAAGATTTTTATTCTATTTATTTACGAAATAAATTAGTTATATGAGGTCTTTTGTTGCTCCTAGATTGATTTTGATGATTACAAAGCAGATTGAAGGGATACAAACAATTTTAAATTGAAAAAGTCCTTATGCTCTTCAAGGGCAAAATCGTAATTTCACTAAAATCCTGATTTGATAGTATTATTTGATAGAATAAATGATTTGTAAACTATTGATGAAAATTTCATTGTTTTTGGACTTATATTTTTGAAGTTATGAAGGTTTGAAGTGCATGAGTCGACTCATGAGTCAACTCATGGCACTATGAGCTGATTGGCACGCAAAAAATTTCCATGACACGCTGGATTTTTGGCTTGGCACGACCTGTGAGTCGACTCATGAGTCGACCCACAAGGCATGAGTTGACTCATGAGTCGACCTCTGCTGATTTGAGCCGAAAAATCCAGAAATCAAGATTGTCTAATCTGTGCAACAGAAGTCGACTCATGAGTCGACTCCTGTAGCATGAGTCGACTCATGAGTCGACTCCTGCGACGGAAATCATCCGCAACGACTATTTTTTTGCCCATTTTAATTACCTTTTATGCTTCCTAAAATTGCTCTAACGGCTCTTTATCTGCCTAAATTGTTTTCTCTTGCTTTTAATGCTATAAAATGCTTGAAATGGTGAAAGAAATTGCAGATTAAATAGCAGATCAAATTGGAGAGAAAATAGAAGATCAATCGGCAGATCAAAAGAGAGATAAAATTCATTGAGAGGATCCACGAGATAATTTGAGAGAAAAAGAAAAGAGGATCCAAAATCCACACGAGAGATTGTGAAAGAGATTCAAGAGCTTTCAAAGAGAGGATCTTTCAAGCCTATTGTTCAACCTTGATCTAGAGATCTTCCAAAACTTTCAAGAGATCTTCAATCAATAATCAACCTCTTCTCAAGCATTCGTTCAAGCGTTCATCCACCTTGAGAATATTCTAAAAGGGTTTCTTCATTTGAGTAAAGTTTTTTTTTATTGTTATATTCGCTCATTTAAGGAGCTGTTATTGTATTAATTTGTGCTCTAAATTTTCTTACTCTTGTAAGTAATTGTTCTTATTTTTGGAGGATTTCCAAAACAAGGAAAGGTTGATCCGAACCTGAAATCGGAGTGTTTTGGGTTTACTTGTACCCGGGAAACAAGTAGACTAGCTTGGGATAGCTAGTGTCGGAGTTTCCGACGTTTTGTATTCAGGTTGAATACAAGCATAGTGGATTGAAATTTCCAAGTAGGAGCTTGGGGAGTGGATGTAGGTGCAAGGTTGGCATCGAACCACTATAAATCCTTGTGTTTGTGGTGTGCTTTATTGTTTCTCCTTATTTCTCTATCATATTCTTGCATTCCTGCTTTAAGTAATTAATATTGAATTAAAGTCTTTGTCTTGTTCATCATAAGTAATCAATTAATTCCAAAATTTTTAGAAACCCAATTCACCCCCCTCTTGGGTTGCATAGCTGGGCAACAAGTGGTATCAGAGCCCGGTGCTCTAGCCCTTCTTTGATCTAACAATCAAAGAGCCAAAGATCTATGGCAACCCATGTCGGTACTTCTCTAGCCGAGGGGCAATCTACAAACCGACCTCCACTTTTCAATGGATCTAATTACACCTATTGGAAAGCTCGGATGAAGATTTTCATACAAGCACTCGACTATGATATGTGGAGTATCATAGTGAACGGTTCTCACACACCCACCAAGATTATAGATGGTGAGGAGTCAACCAAACCCGAGAAAGAATGGGATGAGGTTGACAAGAAATTGGCACAATTAAATGCCAAAGCCATGAATGTTCTTTATTGTGCACTAGATGTAAGTGAATTCAATCGCATTTCTACTTGTGCATCTGCTAAAGAAATATGAGATAGGTTAGAAGTAACCCATGAGGGAACAAATCAAGTAAAAGAGTCTAAAATAAACATGCTTGTACATAAATATGAATTATTTAAAATGGAGCATGATGAGTCCATAACTGCTATGTTTACTCGTTTTACTGATATAATTAATGGTTTGAAGAGTCTTGGCAAATCTTATACTAACAGTGAACTTGTAAGGAAGATTCTCAGGTCACTGCCAAGAACTTGGGAAGCCAAGGTGACTGCCATCCAAGAAGCAAAGGACTTGAACACTCTACCTCTAGAAGAGCTTCTTGGATCCTTGATGACTCATGAACTTAGCATGAAGCAACATCAAGAGGATGAAGTCAAAAAGAAAAGAACCATTGCCCTCAAATTCACAACTTCGCCTGATTATGAAACGGATGACACTGAAGATGAAGAACAGGATGAAGAAATGGCACTCATCACCCGGAAATTTAAGAAGTTTATAAGAAAAAGGAAACAGGGGATGAGAAAGAAATTCACAAAAGGGGATCAAAGCAAAGAAAAAGAGAAAGATTAACCCCTTATATGCTACGAGTGCAAGAAGCCGGGACATTTCAGATCCGAATGTCCACAACTGAAGAAAGGTCCCAAAAAGTTTAAAAAGAAGGCAATGATGGCGACTTAGAGTGCGAGTGATGATTCAAGCTCCGACGAAGAAACCTCAACAGAACAAGCCAACCTGTGCTTGATGGCATATGAAAATGAGGTATCTTCTGAATCCACTAGTGAATTTACATTTGAAGAATTGCATGAAGCATTCTATGATTCAATTGATGAATTAAAGAAACTAGGGAAGAAAAACAAAGAACTGAAATTGGAAAATCAGTCCTTAGTGAAACAAGCTGAAAATCTGTCAATTGAAAAATTCACCTTGATTCAAAAAAATCAAAACTTAAAGGATGAAATTAACAAGCTGAAATCTATAGTAGATAAGTTCACCTTAAGTTCAAACAAACTAAATATGATTCTTGATAATCAGAAAGCTATATATGATAAGGCTGGACTTGGCTATAAACTTCTGAAGAAACAAAAATTTCTGAAGGATATTTATGTAAATTATTCAAGTAACAAGTCTACAAATATTACTTGTTTCAACTGTGGTAAGATAGGACATAAATCATACACATGTCTTATTAACAAATATGCAAACACAAAGAAAATATGGATTCCAAAAGGAACCATTCTGACTAACCTAAAAGGACCCAAGAAAGCTTGGGTACCTAAGACAGAGACTTGACCTTTGCTTGCAGGTGTGTCTAGCATCCCAAGAAGAAAACAGGAAATGGTATCTTGACAGTGGATGCTCGAGACACATGACTGGTGATGAATCACAATTCATCACGCCTGATGCTAAGGATGGAGGGATGGTCACCTTTGGAGATAATGACAAAGGAAAGATCATCGGAATAGGTAACATTGGTATCACTCCCTCCAAATACATTGAGAATATTTTATTTGTTAAAGGTTTAAAGCATAACTTACTTAGCATTAGTCAATTCTGTGATAAAGGGTATAAAGTAGCTTTTGAATCATCTGTTTGCATTGTGACTAGTCCTATTAACAATGGCATTAAATTTATAGGACATAGGCATGGCAATGTTTATATGATAGATTTGAATGACTTAGCCAAATTAGACATGCAATGCCTAGTATCCTTGAATGCTAAAATCAATGAGACTAGTTGGTTGTGGCATCGTAGACTTGCACATATCAGCATGCATTCTCTTTCAAAATTAATTAAGAAAGATTTAGTTCTCGGTTTGCCAAAACTAAATTTTGAAAAGGATAAAATTTGTGATGCATGCCAATTAGATAAACAAACTAGAGTATCATTTAAATCCAAAAATACTGTTTCAACTTCTAGACCATTAGAGCTCTTACATATGGACTTATTTGGACCAACAAGAACCACCAGTCTAGGAGGAAAACGATATGGCTTTGTAATTATAGATGATTACTCTCGTTTTACTTAGATTTTCTTTTTGGCTCACAAAAATGAAACTTTTCATATTTTCACTAAATTTCATCGAAAAGTCTCTAATGAAAAAGGTTTTTCAATTCAAAATATTAGAAGTGATCATGGAACTGAATTTAAAAATCAAGATTTTAAAAATTTTTGTGATGAAAATGGAATTGGCAATAACTTCTCTGCTCCTAGGACACCCCAACAAAATGGGATAGTTGAAAGGAAAAACAGAACCTTAGAAGAAATGGCACGTACCATATTGTGTGAAAGCAACCTTCCAAGATATTTTTGGGCGGAAGCAATTAACACAGCATGTTACATTTTAAATCGTGCTTTAATTAGACAATTTTTAAAGAAAACCCCCTATGAACTTTGGAAAGGAAGAAAACCAAATATTGCATATTTTCATGTTTTTGGTTGCCGATGTTTTGTATTAAATAATGACAAAAAAAAACTTGGTAAATTTGATGCAAAATCAGATGAAGCAATCTTTCTAGGTTACTCCTCTACTAGTAAAGCATTTAGAGTTTTCAACAAAAGAACTTTAGTAGTTGAGGAGTCCATACATGTTGTTTTTGATGAATCTAACGATCTTCCTTCAAGGAAGAATGAGGGTGTTGATGATGCAGATCCACTAATAGAAGGTATGAAGGAGATCACTCTGAAAGATTCAGCAACTCCAAAAGACAAGGATCAAGAAGACGAACAAAATGAAAGAGGTGAAGAAATTCAAGAACAACCTCAAGGTACAAATGACCTACCCAAGAAATGGAGGTATGTTCATAACCACCCTAAGGAGTTAATTATTGGTGACCCTATGCATGGGGTAAAAACCCGTTCTTCACTAAGAGATGCAGTTAATCATTGTGCTTTTGTATCTCATCTTGAACCTAAAACTTTTGAAGAAGCTGAAAATGATCATAATTGGATTTATGCTATGCAAGAGGAACTTAATCAATTTAAAAGAAATAATGTTTGGACCTTAGTATCAAGACCTAAAGATTATTCAATAATTGGCACAAAATGGGTCTTTAGAAACAAATTAGATGAGCATGAAAATGTAATTAGAAATAAAGCAAGACTAGTTGCTAAGGGATATAATCAAGAAGAAGGAATTGATTTTGATGAAACTTTTGCACCTGTTGCTAGATTAGAAGCTATTAGACTTCTACTTGCATATGCTTGCTTTATGAAATTCAAATTATTTCAAATGGATGTTAAAAGTGCATTTTTAAATGGATATATCTCTGAAGAAGTATATGTAGAACAACCCCCTGGATTTGAAAATCATGCTTTTCCTAATGTCTTTAGATTAAATAAAGCTTTATATGGATTAAAACAAGCACCTAGAGCATGGTATGAAAGGCTAAGTAAATTTTTACTAAATAATAATTTTTTAAGAGGTAATGTAGATACAACCCTATTTATCAAAAGAAATCAAAATGATATGCTAATTATACAAATTTATGTTGATGACATAATTTTTGGATCTACTAATGAATCCCTTTGTCAAGACTTTGCTAAGCTTATGCAGGGGGAGTTCGAGATGAGCATGATGGGAGAACTCACCTTCTTCCTCGGACTCCAAATCAAACAATCAAAAGAGAGAATCTCCATCACCCAAAGCAAGTACACCAAGAAACTACTCAAAAGATTTGGAATGGAGAACTGCAAACCAATTGGCACACCAATGAGTCCCTCATGTAAGCTTGACAAGGATGATGAAGGTAAATGTGTAGACTTAAAATACTATAGAGGTATGATTGGCTCATTATTATATTTAACTGCAAGTAGGCCTGATATCATGTTTAGTGTTTGCTTATGTGCTAGATATCAATCTAATCCTAAAGAATCTCATTTGAATGCTGTTAAAAGAATCCTTAGATACTTAAATGGTACTCAAACTCTAGGGTTATGGTACTCTAAGGACTCACAAATTAATTTATTAGGATATTCAGATGCTGATTTTGCTGGATGTAAATTAGATAGAAAAAGCACAAGTGGAACTTGTCAATTTCTTGGAGTTAACCTAATCTCATGGTTTAGCAAGAAACAAAATTCGGTGGCACTGTCTACGGCTGAGGCCGAATACATTGCAGTCGGAAGTTGTTGTGCTCAAATCTTATGGATTAAGCAATAACTCGAAGATTTTGGAATCAAACTTAATGAAACACCAATAAGATGTGACAACACAAGTGCCATAAATCTATCTAAAAATCCAATTCAACACTCAAGATCTAAACATATTGAAATAAGACATCACTTCATAAGAGAACATGTTCAAAACAAAAATGTAATTCTTGAATATGTTTGCACTGATAGTCAATTAGCTGATATCTTTATAAAGGCCCTTAGTGAGGATAGATTCTGTGAAATTAGGAGAAATCTAGGAATTCTAGATCCATATGCCTAAACTTCTCTCAATTTCCAAGAATTGATGTCAAATATTCTTAGAGCTCAATTTTCAACATCTACCCTGGTCCCAAAAGCTCAAGTTTATCATTCTAAAAACTTATCATTGAGCAAAATTCCTTCACTCAAAATTTCAAATTTTTCTGGAATTTATTCACATTTTTCCTGATTTTCTGAACTTCATGAGTCGACCCCTATGAGTCGACTCAATGGCAAACTTGTAAATCCCACTAACTTTCAACGGGTTCATTGTTTTTATACTGAAACCCTGTTCGTGAGACGACTCATCTTCCCATCGTTCTTCTTCCAAAAGCCATCTTCTCCAACTCTTCTTGCTCCAAATCCAAGGATTAATTTCGAGGCAATTCTCCCTCCTCCTCTCCACCAAAAATTGCCTCCTTGAAAAGGATTTTCTGTGCTTTCTCGCATTGCTTGGCGCGGTTGGAACATGCCCTAGCACTTTACCGATCTTCCAAAATTCACTTCTTTTCTCCACCAAAATCCTTCTTCACTCTCTTGTGATCCCTCCTCCACTCAATTCAAGTCTCCTTGTCTGCTACTATAGTGGATATGGCTCCAAAGATGAAACTTCCCCAAAGAAGAAAATCAATCCGTGAGCCTGAAGAAATTGTCAGAAAGAAAAGGCAAGCTGCTCAATCTTCAACTGCTCCCACTCCAGTTTCTGTACCTGCTCAAGGTCCCTCTCAATCCCTCCTAAGCCCCAGTAAGAATCCTCTTTCCGATAGAAAAGTAGAAACCGGGAAAAATATAGATTTTTGATTCTTTGAGGAAGAAGGATTTACTTTTGCCACCAAAATTAAAAACCAAGGATGGAAACTCTATTGCTCCCTTAAGGAAGTCACCTATGTTGACCTTGTTAGAGAATTCTATCAGAACCTTCTTTATGGAAGTGGGTCAGTGACTTCAACTGTAAAGGGAATTGATATCTGCCTGGATTCTAGGATATTGGGAGAAATACTTCAGTTGCCTAGTGAAGGATATTCATATATGGAACTCCCAATTAAAGAAGAGGGGATCAGAATTATTTTAGGAGAAACTTATTCAGGAAATTTAAACAAATTGGAAGCAAAGATTTTGTCCATTGAGATGAGGGTCCTGCATCAGATAGTAACAAAGCTCTTCTTTCCTAGGAGTGGTAGACATGACTTACTTTCCAGCAGAGATGTATGTGTCATATTTCATGTCATCACTCAGACCCCCCTGAACCTCCCTGCACTTATGATAGAGGCCATGAGAGAAACTTTGAATAGATCCAAGGCACACTTGCCTTATGGTATGGCCCTTACTAGAGTATTCAGGAGGTTTGGAGTTAGCTGTGAGGGGGAGGCTGCTACTAAGCTCTCTCATGTGGACACTTTCAACCAACACAGCCTGCACCGAATGGGATTTGCAAAGACTGATGGTGGTTGGATCAAGGGATCTGAGGAGAGAGTTGAGGAGAGAACTGAAGAGAGAACTGAAGATAGAGCTGAAGTCAGAATTGAAGGCAGAATAGAAGAAGAAGATCCATCATCTCCTGTCCATGACTTCAGGGCAGCATCACCACATATCCAGTTCATTCCTGATACAGAGGCTGGCCCTTCAGAGTTTACAAGGATGCCCACACCAGTGTATCAGCCAGAGAGCAGAGCACCTCATTCAGAGTTCAGACTGGCTGACGATCAGATCGAGCATATATCACAGCGTGTGGCTTCTTTGCTGTCTAGCCAGTGGAGTAGTACTTCTTTTGCACCTGGAGCCACTTCTTCTGATCAGACCATGACTCCCCACATCTCCACTGTGTTTCAGATGATATCAGATCAGTCCATCAGGATCCAGCAGCTTGAGGACACAGTCTGGAGACTGACTGGTAGAGTTCTTGACTTGCAAGGGCAAGTCCTTGCTTTGGCCCATCCCAAGCCACAGGAGTCAACCATTGAGGTCACAGACCTCACTGTAGAGGCTGGTAGGCTCAGAGGAGCTCTAGAAGGTGGATATGAATTACTGAGGAAAGAGATCCGAGGATCGAGTGAGCATGCTACCACTCAGTTCACTGCTCTACTTAAATCTGTTTCCAGAGCACTGAACGTACTTGATTCTATCAGACTCACCCTTTCTGTTCAGTCCTTAGCATCTCAGCGTACTCAGCCTCCCAGTTCATCTCGTTCTCCTGCTCGTGCCAGAGGCAGACGGGGTAGAGGACGCACTTCTGATCCATCATCTCCTCACCCTATATCTGATGACTCCGATCATTGACTTATCTTGATCTTTACTAGATCCTAGGTGTTAGTATTTTGTTCTAGGATCTATACCTTGGGGCCATGTATTGACAATTAGCTGGTTGAATTTTATTTTTAAGAACTATGTATTGAAACAATTATGTTTTTAATGGAATCATTTTTCACTTATATTTCTACCTTTTGTAATGATATTGATCATATTTTGGTTATATATATTCTTCTTGTGAAAAAATTGTCTTCTCTTTGTTGTTGTTTGCTGTTGAAAATTGCTATATTAAGGGGGAGCAAACTTCTATGATAAACTCTAAAAGAGGAGAAATTAAAGAATATTTTAAAAAAAAAGGGAAGAGTTAACCATATTTGATGATGTCAAAAAGGGGGAGAAATTAAACAAAACAAAAATTGGAGAAATTAAACAAAAATTTGAGAAATTAAATATTTGGAGAAATTAAACAAAAATTTGAGAAATTAAACAAAATTTGAGAAATTAAACAAAAATGGTATTTTGAGAAATTAAGCAAAAATTTGAGAAATTTGATATCAGACAGAAATTAAACAAAAAGCCATCCATCAAAAGCAAAATCATAAGTATATTGTAAATAAGTAATTTTTTATATGCTCTGATATATTTTAAAATTCAAACTTGCTCTGATATATCTTTTGAAATTTACCTTGATACATCTTAAGAAATTTGATTTACTCTGATACACCCTAAAATTTCTTTTAACTTGCTCTGATACATGATAAAATTTAATCTGATACAGTGTGAAAGTTTCTCTGATATTTGCTCTGATACAGTGTGAAATTTTCTCTGATATATTATAACATTTACTCTGATACATTGTAAAATCTTTTCTGATAACATTGTAAAAATTATTGTTCTTGCTCTGATACATTGCAATATTTATTTCTTTTCTCTTGCTCTGATATATCTTAAGCCCAAAATGAGTTAATACACTTAAGCTCAAAATCAACTTTTAAACATACTTTGGCACACATAATTTTTTTTTGGCACATAAGTATTTTTTGCTCTGATGCTAAAACTAAAATCAAATGAGAATGAAATTTTCAAAATAGAGCTCAATCTGATAACAAAAATAAGTTTTCTGCTCTAACACCAAAATCACTTAATCAAATGAGCATATCTTCAAATCCTTAAGCAAATGGACAAATTATTTTTGCATATGACTATTTATATTACATGCCAAAAGAATCATACTCTTTTCAAGCATATACACCTATAAAGTATTCTTTTGAAATTAATGCATTCACATAAATATTTTTGTTCAAATGTTTTGTCATCATCAAAAAGGGGGAGATTGTTGCTCCTAGATTGATTTTGATGATTACAAAGCAGATTGAAGGGATACAAACAATTTTAAATTGAAAAAGTCCTTATGCTCTTCAAGGGTAAAATCATAATTTCACTAAAATCCTGATTTGATAGTATCATTTGATAGAACAAATGATTTGTAAACTATTGGTGAAAATTTCATTATTTTTGGACTTATATTTTTGAAGTTATGAAGGTTTGAAGTGCATGAGTCGACTCATGAGTCAACTCATGGCACTATGAGCTGATTGGCACGCAAAAAATTCCCATGGCATGCTGGATTTTTGGCTTGGCACGACCTGTGAGTCGACCCACAAGGCATGAGTCGACTCATGAGTCGACCTCTGCTGATTTGAGCCGAAAAATCCAGAAATCAAGACTGTCTGATCTGTGCAACAGAAGTCGACTCATGAGTCGACTCCTGTAGCATGAGTCGACTCATGAGTCGACTCCTGCGATGGAAATCGTCCGCAACGACTATTTTTTTGCCCGTTTTAATTACCTTTTATGCTTCCTAAAATTGCTCTAACGGCTCTTTATCTGCCTAAATTATTTTCTCTTGCTTTTAATGCTATAAAATGCTTGAAATGGTGAAAGAAATTGCAGATTAAATAGCAGATCAAATTGGAGAGAAAATAGAAGATCAATCGGTAGATCAAAAGAGAGATAAAATTTATTGAGAGGATCCACGAGATAATTTGAGAGAAAAAGAAAAGAGGATCCAAAATCCACACGAGAGATTGTGAAAGAGATTCAAGAGCTTTCAAAGAGAGGATCTTTCAAGCCTATTGTTCAACCTTGATCTAGAGATCTTTCAAAGCTTTCAAGAGATCTTCAATCAACAATCAACCTCTTCTCAAGCATTCGTTCAAGCGTTCATCCACCTTGAGAATATTCTAAAAGGGTTTCTTCATTTGAGTAAAGTTTTTTTTTATTGTTATATTCGCTCATTTAAGGAGCTGTTATTGTATTAATTTGTGCTCTAAATTTTCTTACTCTTGTAAGTAATTGTTCTTGTTTTTGGAGGATTTTCAAAACAAGGAAAGGTTGATCCGAACCTGAAATCGGAGTATTTTGGGTTTACTTGTACCCGGAAAATAAGTAGACTAGATTGGGATAGCTAGTGTCGGAGTTTCCGACGTTTTGTATTCAGGTTGAATACAAGCATAGTGGATTGAAATTCCCAAGTAGGAGCTTGGGGAGTGGATGTAGGTGCAAGGTTGGCACCGAACCACTATAAATCTTTGTGTTTGTGGTGTGCTTTATTGTTTCTCCTTATTTCTCTATCATATTCTTACATTCTTGCTTTAAGTAATTAATATTGAATTAAAGTCTTTGTCTTGTTCATCATAAGTAATCAATTAATTCCAAAATTTTTAGAAACCCAATTCACTCCCCCTCTTGGGTTGCATAGTTGGGCAACATCTTTTAATTGACAGTCTATATCACTTGTATATTGATGTGAATATGAACTTAAACGAGCAAATAGTAAGTGCCATAGGCTAAAAGAGACCCAGAGATGAAATTAACCAGAAGTACTTATGGCATCATAGACTAGACCATATTGAAGAGGATAGGATAAACAAACTGAAAAAGGATGGGATCTTTGGCTCTCTTAACCCAGAGTCATATCCAGCTTGTGAATCTTGCCTTCGAGGAAAGATGGCCCAGTTATCCTTTGTAGGACATCGAGGAGGGCCACTAAGTTATTTGTCCTGATACACATCGACATATGTGGGCCATTTGATGTGCAGGCCAGGGGTGGTTAGCTACTTCATTATTTTTATCGATGATTTATCCAGATATGGATGTGTATATCTGATGAAACACAAATCTGAGTCCTTTGAAAGGTTCAAAAAATTCAGACATAAAGTAGAAAAATAAACAGAAAAATCTATTAAGGCTCTTCGATATGATCGAAGAGGGGAATACCTTAGTGAAGAATTTTTAGAATATCTTAAGGACAATGGCATAGTCTTTCAATGGACTCCTCCTAGAATACCTCAGCTCAATGGGGTATCCAAAAGGAGGAACAGGATCCTATCAGATATGGTCAGATCCATGATGAGCTTCACTGATCTATCCTTATATCTTTGGAGACATATCTTGTTAACTGCCATTCACTTGTTGAATAGAGTTTCATCAAAGTCCATTCCTGTCACACCATATGAGATAGATTTGATAAGAAGTCGAGTCTAGATTATCTTAAGACTTGAGGATGTCCAGTCTATGTCAAGAGACAGATGGCAGATAAGTTAGAGAATAGATATATTATAGCTCATTTTATAGGGTATCCTAAAGAATTCATGGGATACTACTTCTACTTTCCACAATATTACAATGTGATTGTGAGTCGAAATATCATATTCTTAGAAAAATAGTTTATTCAGGATGGTGGCAGTGGGAGGTTAGTTGAGCTCGAAGAGAAGGTCTCTGAAGAGACAAGAGCTATAGATCCTCAGAAATTCATTGTTCATGAGTTAGTAGTTGATGTCCCTCTACCACCTCGTAGATCTAGTAGAGTCTTTTGACCTCCTGAAAGGTATATGGGTATGCTTACGGAGAAAGCAAAAAAATATTCTTTATGGGAGATAAGGGTCATGGTGATGATCCTAACACCTTTGACGAGATGATGTCTGACATCGATTCTGAAAAATGATTAGATGCTATGAAGTCAGAAATTGACTCGATACATTCAAACTAAGTATGGACCTTAATGGATCATTTGAGGGTATTATACCCATTGGGTGTAAATGGATCTACAAAAAAAAAATAGTATCGATGGTAAAGTAGAGACCTATAAAGCTAGGCTTGTAGCTAAAGTTATAGTCAGCATAAAGATATTGACTATCAAAAAACTTTCTTATCTGTAGCTATGTTGAAATCTATTCACACTCTGCTTACTGTTGCAGTTTACTATGATTATGAAATATGACAGATGAATATAAAAACTACTTTTCTGAATAGATATCTTGAAGAAGATATTTATATGGAGCAGCCTTTGGATTTCATATCTGGTGATGGTGATCATAAAGTCTGCAAGTTGCAAAGATCTATATATGAATTAAAGCAAGCTTCTCGGAGTTGGAATCAGCATTTTGATGAAGCAATCAAATCGTTTAATTTCTTTAAAAATGAAGAGGAACTATGTGTATATAAAAGGGTCAGTGGGAGCGTAATAACAATTGCTCGTATTGTATGTGGATGATATTCTCCTTATTGAGAATAATATTCCCATGCTGATCATGGTCAAAAGATGGTTGTCCAAGAAATTCTCTATGAAAGATTTAGGAGAAGCATCCTATATTCTCGAAATAAAGATCTATAGGGATAGATCTAAATGGATGCTAGGCCTATCACAAAAGCTGTATATAGAGAAGGTGCTGAAGAGGTTCAGCATGAAAACCTCCAAAAGAGATCTTTTACCTCTTAGGCATGGTATTAATCTCTCTAAGAAGATGTGTCTGACCATATCAGAGGAGGTGCAATGCATGAGTAGGATTTCTTAGGTCTCGATCATAGAAAGCCTCATGTACGCCATGCTATGTGCTCGATCTGATATTGCCCTTGCTGTGAGTATCACGAGCAGGTATCAGTCGAATCCAAGCAAGGAGTACTGGATAGCTGTGAAGAACATCCTTAAGTACTTAAGAAGGACTAAGGATTTGTTCTTGATTTTTGAAGGAGATTCTGAGTTACGAGTCGAGGACTATACTGACTTAGATTTCATGTCGGATTTTAATGAAAGAAAATCTACGTCAGGATATGTGTTCGGTGGCATAGTTAGCTGGAAGAGTTTCAAGCAACCCATCATAGCGGATTCGATCATAGAGATTGAGTATGTCGCTGCTCTGGATGCTGCAAAGGAAGGCTTCTAGTTCAAGAAGTTCATCACAGAACTTGGGGTTATGACATCGGATGCCATACCACTCTACTGCGACAACAATGAAGCCATAGCACTTGCTAAGGAGCCAAGGTCTCATCAGAAATCAAAGTAAATTGAGCGACGGTATCATATCATATGCGACTACCTCGAAAAGAAATATTTCAAGGTGTGAAAAGTAGACTCTACGGACAATGTGGCAGATCCACTGATAAAGCAATTGAGCCAACCGAAAATAGAAGTCCACCTTGAGAAGATGGACCTAGATTTGTGGTCAATTGACTTTAGTCCAAGTGGGAGATTGTTAGATATATATCCTAAAAGCCAATATGGCTGACATATTATAATAAATCTAAGACACAATTTTATACTTAATACTTTGATATGATCAATAAAAAGATAAATTTATTTTTCATTCAAGTGTGATGTGTCTTTGAATCATCTATGAAATTAATTTTCAATACATATTCTCAAAGTATTGAGAATTAGAGATATGTATTTAATTCCTAAATACTCTCGATCATAGGATCATCATGAAGATGGTGATCGATCAAGATAGATTGATGCACAGATCACTTTCTTCAGAATAGATGGATCTCTAGTCTACAGCGTAGAGACACTGGACGATGAGTATGGATAGTTGTTAGAAAATAACTAATACTGAACGTGATCGTACGAGAGATCATTTGGATTTTTGATCATTAGTGATCATCTTGATGCTGTAGTTATGTAACTGATCCTTTGATCTGAGATGTCACTGCTGCTCATAATGAGGCTACTGAAGTTTGATTGACACATAAATATGAATCTCAATAAGTCTTTGTAGTGGATATTAACGATAGTTGGTCCACTGTAGAAGTGGAGTATGCATCAAGATGGGATTTATCGATCTTGGTAGAAAGGAGTAGTCCTATAAAATTTGAGAAGCTAAGTCTGAGAATCTGTGGTCACAGTAGTATGATTGATGAAAAAGAGTTTTCATAGAAGTCATTACTGGGCTTGAGCTAATCGAATCTATCATATGACTGATATTAAGATTTGATGATTTATCCATGACCTACTATCTAGTCAGGACTCATGATAGAGAGACTGAATCGCACGTTAACTACACCTAGAGATTCATTTAAATTTTACTGGATTATCACTACATACTGCTAGGTATCACTGGTGGATTGTGAGAACTCATTAGGATTGTTCTGGATCAACAATGCTTGATGAGTTAGAGTGGAATTATTCCGATCCATTGAAAAGTATTACAATGATACTTTGATAGAGATCATTGTATATCTCACTATCAGATACAATTGAACCTATGGGGTCATATAACAAAGGTATTAGGCATGAAATTAGCAATTAAGCTTATGAAGTGTCAATTGGATTTAGAGAAGTCTGATTGGATTCAAGATAACCTTGCTAGCACATGGTTGGATCCAATTTTTTCTTTTCGTTTGAATTTTTTATTTGATGAGATAATTCAAACTTAATTATCTACTAATAATCTTCATAAATTAGATTCATTGGACTTTAATTGTTGGGTGTCTAAGATTTTAGATCAATTAAATTTAGGATGCAAGTCCCTAATTAATTTCTTTAATAGTTATTCTTGGGCGCCACCTTGATTTGATCAAGTTGGGCATGTCCTGTGATTAGAGGGCTTATGGATCTCATATGTGGTGTCTTTTGGGTGCAAAAGAGGATGTGAAATAATGGATGCAAGCACTCCAAGAGTTGGTGCCTAATAGGATTCCTAATGAAAGTTGAATAACTTAAGTTATTTAGAAACCTAATGCAAGTAGGATTTGTATTATAAGATTGAATAGGATTCAATCCTAATGCCTATTTAAAGGGATCTCTCCTAAAATCCCTAAAGAATCCAACCAGTACCCCACATGCCACAAAAGAGATCTCCTACACCCTCTCTTCTCCTCCTTTTCTCTTCTCCCTTGGACGTCCAACGTCCTTCATCTTTGGGCATCTCATCTTGTTCCATGCCCAAGGCCGTTGGGTATCATTTGTTTGCTGATTTCCACCTACTGGTAGTAGCACAAAGCAAGGGAGAAAGGTAAGAGAAGAAGAGAAGAAAAAGATCAAGAAAAAAGATCAAGTGTTGATCGCGATTCAAGCTTCGTTCAGATTCAGCAAGCTAAATTTTTTTAAAGAAAAAAATTTAACTTGAAGAGGGCTGTTCTTAACTGATCCTAAGTGGATATTCATAGAGGTCGAATACTTGTGCAGCTAGAAGAAAATCTCTTCTATTTCAGATTCAGATTTGAAGAAAGAAATTGTGAAATAGGTATGCGATTTGATCACAATTTGAATTTCAGCATATATCAATTTCGGTACATGAACTAGATCCTTGTGGTTTTATATTTTATGCATGTATGATTCAGATTAAAAATATTTTAATCTTATATTTTACTATGGTGTTTAGAAAATAAAATTTTAAAATACATATGTATGCCCCAAACCTTGAATTCTAATAGTATCACCATATTCACAATATTCTATTAGTTATGAAATTTTTTAATAATTCTTGGTTTCTTTGTTGACCTAATCATCTTATTCTCAATAAATAAATTCATCCATTATTATTCAGCTATTCTCAAAATGAACTCAAATTTTACAATTTATATGCAAACTGTTAGGGGTATAACCCCAACACCCAATTCGAAGACACAAGCCTTAGATGAGCTATCCCCACACTTCGACTTGTGAATCCCACGACGACCTCAGCCCCTATCACTGATCTACTCGTGGGCCCTTGATTTCTCATTAGAATTATTACCCTTGGGTCGTCGACCCCTATATATGCTAATGAACTCTCACCTCAGTCGTCGGTCCCGACTTGGCCCAGGCATTCATGTTGACTTCGTTGCCCATCGGTGCACACCTAACCCCAAGGCACAATCTTCCTGTTACTTAGTCCGTTCATCACAAATGGTGGTGTCCGTAGGAAGCTTCCACGTAATCGTCAAATCAAGACGTCTAAGATAGTAACTCATCATGATGGCCCCAAGAGGCCTTTCTATAGTCTAGTCACATCATTCTATTAAAGTCATGAGCAAAGTAAAGCTGAGCCATCATCAAAGTCCCTAATTGTCAATCCATGCCATTAATGGAGGTGGGAACCATATGCTATATGGTTACACTACCTATCAAATCCAAAAAATTAGAAGGTCCAGCATGATTTTCGAGGATATTCAATGGAAGGCAAAAATATCTCTAACAGCAGCTCCTTTTTTCCTGACTCTAATCCCACCTAAAAATAAAGGCCCACAAGAGACCCCTAAGGTATGAAATCTCCTCTCTCCCAATTTATATGCTCATTTTCTTATGCTGTTAGATATTTGACTTGAGCATCGAAGGATCCTCGTCAAAGCTAACTTCAATCAGAGATTTTTCTTGCAGGTCCTCCCACCGCCATCCGACTGTCGTAATCTTACTGTCACTGCTTAACTTCAGCTGATCTGACTTCGAGATGAAAATCTTCTGCAACAGATTAGCGTTAGAGGAAGAGCCATATCCTGTTGGAAAATATGTCCTAAAATCAATCGTTTGACGATTGAGTTTTTTTTTGTATATGAATTATTCATTGATAAATAAAAGTTATTTTGCATTATTCGTCATAAAATTATATCTTCCTTGTAGAACTCTTATATTGTGATGAAGTCCTTAGAATTATGTTAGTAATTAATAAAGAAAGATTTATCGTATAGTTCATAAACATATTCACGATCAAATGATATGTCATTACAGGACGATGATATTTATCGAGTGGAGATCGTTGTATATCATATAGGTTGGTTGTCCTCTTAACTAAAGAGTGTGGTCCCACTGGTATGGCATACATGTGAGATATAGGAGTACATTATTACCAAACAAGTAACTACCTGCTGAGCATTCTGCTGTCAATAGCTGCTCGTGAAGTGAATGGGTATAAGTGTCCCTCAGATCTGAGATCACCATAGTGACTTGCAAGCAACTTAATGTACTTTGGTGCCGGACTATCTGGATTTCTAATGCAGTGTGGAAGGCCATTGGGTACAGTCAAGTATTTGCGAAGTCTGTGTGTGGATCAAGATAGGATTGACCCCTCTGAATTATAGGAGCTGATGTATCACTGTATTTCAATTTAATAAAATTTTGATCAGGATAATCTATGTAATAGATTTAAAGTATTAAAATATAATATGGATGACTTTATCAGGGTTGACAGTTAACCCTAGATCATCCTAGAGCATTCAGAGTCAAAGAGATAAATTATACGGTAATCAAATGCATAGGTTCTGAAATATTTTCTTGCGATTATTTCACTTATTCGAATGTCAGAAACCATTGTTAGATGGTATATTCGATTAATACAGAAAATGATTCCTATGCTACCGACTTAGTATTCGAACTTATGAAGTAATGCACAAAAGTCAGACGATATAGAAAAGTATTGATCTATATTTATATGTCCAATTTGAAAGTACTTAACTTGATTGAATATATAGACTAATTTGATTGAGAATTAAGTTATGAATCAAACGAGATTGAAAAGTTAACTATGTCTAACAGCACTATGCATGAGGTTCAGGTTCAATCCTGCAGATGAATAGTTTTTGATCTATGATCCAAGGAGCCTATGAGAGATTGGATTAAATACTTATTAATTTTAGATTAGATCTAATTTAATTAGACTTAATTAGGTTCAAAATTTTAAGTTAGACTTGATCCTAAAATCTTAAACAGTTTAGGATTGACAGTCTTTCAAAATTATTTTGAATCAGCTTCGAATTGGATTCGAATTGACCCAATTTTGGATGAGATCTTTAGAGTCTATTTTCACTGAGACTCTTTCACCTCCATGGCCGACCAACATCTGGTATGGTGCTGGTTGTGGGCTGTCCCACAGGGGTGTGAGTGTGGGTGCATGTAGGTGCCAAGTTAGGCGCCAATCCTTTCTCAACTAGGAGTCCTTTGATAAATTGTGGATTGATTCAAAGCTTCTTTGAATTAAGAATCTTAAACTTAATGGGTCATGTGAAATCATCTATAAATAGGGAGAGTCTCTACCTATGAAATATAGCAATCAGATTGTGAGAAAGAGAGAAAGAAAAAGAGAGGTATGAGGCATAGTGGGCGTGCCCACCTTTGGCGGGTCCCCTCTATTGCCATCCCCTCCCTCTTGCCGTGAGCCTCCTTTGGGCATCCTCCTTGCTAGTGTGAGGCATCACACCAGCAGCTTTCTTTTTACTTTTGGTAGCCTTACGAAGGTGCTTCAATCTGAAGCTTTATCCTGCTTTTCTACGAAGCTTGACATACACGCGAAGTAGAGGGTCTGCAGATCCAGACCTATATGAGGATTTGAATCTAGATTCTGAGCATTTGATCCCTATTCCACTACAATCCAAATAAAGATTTAATCTTTATTTAGTTCAATATATAAAAAATTTTTAGATGCAACTCTGGTCATCTGCTAGAAATAGACTTTCTTTCCCTTCAATTGTATTGAGCTAGACTTTGATACATAGATACATAACTAATTTTTTCTAGATTATTTATATATTGTATATAATTAAGATTTTATGTTAAATATTAAATCTAATTTAAATCTATTTAAATAAAATTTATGATCTAATTTTAATTGGATTATATGAATCTAATCAATGGTTGATTAAGGTTTGTTATAAATTTATTATAACAGAATTTTATTGTTATTAAATTTTATTAAAATAATAATCTAATTTAAAATCTATTTAAATTAATTTAAATAAAATTTTAATATTATTATTTTGATTATAAAGTTGGATTTATTTCAGATCTGAATTAAATATATTTTGATAGATTTTCATATCTGATTTCTAATAAAATTCTGCACTATATCAAAATAAATTTAACCAGAAAATTAATTCTTATATGTTCATATTTGTATCTAATTAATTTTTTATATGATATCAGATCTAAAATTGATATTTTGTAATCAGTATAAGATATATTTCAGATATGATATGATGTATATAATGCATCAAATTTAATTAGATTAGATGAAAAATATGATTGATATGATCAAAGATATGTTGATGACATAAATTATTTTATAAAAATTGTATATTGATGTGATTGTATATGATATTAGATTTTAGATCTTAGTAGCCCAATATTTGGATTGACGAGATCATCAGACCGTCCAATCATGAGAGGTCGAAGGGATTAATCTTCCTCTCTTTTGTCCATTCGACGAATTTTCTTATGACGTGTAGGGGTGTCATTATAATTTAATTTTATGAAAAAAAATAAATTTTTATGAATTATTTTAATTATAAATATATTTAGATTATATCTAAAATAATTTATAATTTTTTTATAATAAGTTAAATTCAAATATAAAATTATTTTAGAATATGAAAAGTATGTTACATTAGATGTAATCGGTATTGATCTAAAAGTTGTCATAATATATGTGATGTATGCATGAAGTTTAGATCATACCTATGCATATTTAATTGTTAAACATATTATGAAAATTTACTTTCATGACTTGAAACTATTAGAAAATATGTCCTAAAGCCAATCGTTTGACAATTACATTAATTATAAATATAAATAAATTGATAAATAATAAAAGTTATTTGACCTTCTTTATACATCTTCTAACGAACTCTTATATTATGATGAAGTCCTTAAAACTATTTTGATCAATAAAAGAAGATTTATCGCGTAGTCTTTAAATTGGTTTGCGATCAAACGATACGCTATTACTAGGACGATAGCGATATCAAGTATAGGTCATTGTGTGCCATATGCGTTGGTTGTCTTCGTAATCAAATAATATGAAGATACTGATATGACATGCAGGTGAGATATAGGAATATATCATCATTGAACGTGACCAATTGCGTAGTACTCTGCTGTCAAAGATAGCTCGCGAAGGGTATGGGTACAAGTGTCCCTCCGACCTGAGATCACCATGTTGACTTGCGAGCAACTCACTATACTTTGATGTCGGACTAACTGAGTTTCTAATTCAGTAATGAAAGATTTTTGGGTGCAGTCAAGTATTTGTCAAGTCGGTGCGTGAGTCAAGATGAGATTGATCCCTCTGAATTAGTAGGAGTTAATATATCAATATATTTCAATTTAGTAAAATTTGGATCCGAATAATCCATATGATGGATTTAAAAGATTGAAATATAATGTGGATGACTTATCTAGGATTGACAGTTAAATCCTAGGTTATCCTCGAGCATTAGGATCAAAGGGATGAATTATACGGTAACCATACGCCAATAGATTCTTGAATGTTGCTTCGCTATCATTCGACCTATCTGGACATCGGGTCATCATTGTTAGATGGTTACACCAATTGGTTCAAAAATTTATTTTTGTACTACCGACTTAGATTCGAACCAATGGAGTCACACTCAAAAAAAATTTCTGACTGATCATGTGGCTGATCAACGATTGAGAATCGTTCAAAAACTTAATCGTCAATTCGATTGATGATTAACCTTATGTAAAAGTTACAATAGATTTTTTCACCAAGTGTTAGTGAATTAATAAAAGATTAATTAATAATTAGATTGCTGATTAGCTCAATTTGATTGAGTAAAGATGATTAAGTAAAATTTAATTAAATTGAATTCAATTAGATTTGATCCGATTAGGTTATGGATGACCTAATCGCTAAGGGAGAGTTGTCCTTGATTTGATTAGGACTTTGATTCAATCAATTTTTAATTTGATTGAGATTTGATTAAGTATTTATAAACTTAATTAGATTAGATTTTATATATTTTATTTGGGCTAAACCAGATGTGATTTAGTTTGGATTCAAATAAAGAAACCTAAAGTCCATATAGGATTGGACTCTCCTTCTCCCATGCACCACAATTTTGATGCCATTCTTCATCACGCTAAAAGATTTTTTGCATGAACTTTTCTGTACACAAAAGAGCTCTCTTCCTTCTCTATCTCATGTCTAAGAATGGATAAATATCTGATTTTATGGTATGTTCAAATTTGATTTGAAATTGGATACCATAAAAGATAATGTTTGACAGTGTCTACAACCTTGCCGCCCACATTATTTTTATTCCATTCTTTTGTGCAACAAAAGAAGATTTTTGTGTCATGGAAAATTAGATGGGATCTGGTTTTACCATGGAAAATAAAGAGAAGAGGCATCACATTAATTTTTGGGTGTGAACTTTTGAGAGGAGGCGACATCTTTGGAAGAGTCCAAACATTGTGAGACTCTTCACCCCTAGTCATTACACGCCTAATAAAAAGGGGATAGGGATCTCTTTTGTGCATGTAAGATAGAAGAGAGAGGGCTTTCATGGTGAGGGGTCTTAGGCATGAGTTTATGGCATGGAAAAGAGAGAGAAGAGTTCTCTTCTCTTGGGTGAGTGCAAGATCAAAAAATCCTAGGGTTTGGAATAAGGGTTTGGGAAGAGAGAAAAAATAAGAGAGAAAATAGTTTCTTCTCCATCTTTCTTCCACCTCTTTATCTTCTCCAAAAGTCTATCTTCAACCTCTGAAAAGATTTTAGAGATTTGAAGAAGAGATCCAGATTAGTCAAGAAGAAAATTTTCGTGCGAGCTAGCACTCCCGAGAAGATCGATCGGATCGGAGCTTTGAGTGGATTTTTCGTAAAGATCAGATGCATGTGCAGCTGCGAGCAACTAACAAGGATCATCCTTACCATATCTTTCAGTAGCGGTGATCATCGATCCTACTCAGATATCGAGTTCTAAATTTAGATTAGAAGTAGATGTGATCTACTGCTTACATCCATATATGCAGATTTTATCAGATGATTATTTCAGATTTTATATGCAATATTTCATATCATAAATTTTAAAGTAGGTTGATTTAATGATTTGATCATATGCATGTTAGATTAATATGATTAATCCATTTGCTTTCTACTATAATTTATTCAAAAAAATTTTAAAATACATACATGAATTCGCCTACATTTACCAATAGAAACATATGCTATACTTTATTTGAAACTCAGGTAGAATAGTTCTACAAACTAAAACATGCGTTTCATATACTTAATTTTGAATTAAGTTTAAATGATCTAGATTTGAGAATTAAAGATCATTAAGCCACCACATAAATCGATGGGCTATAGGTTAGCATAAATCAGGTCTTTTTATTGGATTAGACCTAAGGTTAGAAACACATATGGATTAAGTAAAGAAATTGATTAAATCTAATCAAGAGTTAAATTAGATTAGATCAGAATTTTTCTAGATCAACATCAATGGTTGAAGTTTGATCAAGTTCATATTTTTGACCTTAATAAATGGACCATAATTATGACTCCATGGTTGAGTTCGAATCTTCTGGTGGACTAAATTGAAACTAATTAACCAGTTAGTGTCTAAGATAAGTCTGATAGTTTTGATCAAGTAATTATTAATTGGAAGCTATTCACCTAGATGGCATCTATGACGAGTTAATGACATATCCTTCCCACTGATCTCACTTATCTAGCCAATATAGTAGATTATATTTTAATTAGGTCACTAGTCGATTCGAGCTGACCCATGCCATTAAAGTAAATCAGTATGATTGATTTAGGTGTCTTTAGACTAGTTTGTGACTAATTCTCTACATCACTTGATGAATTCAGTGAAAGGATTTACAACTTGTAGGACAATTTTTTTCTTATTCTCAAGTCAATAAAATCAAATCTCTTAAATTATTAGGTCCGTAAAATGATACAGTTATGGTAATAACTTATTCATAGCCTCTTATTAAGGTGCATGATAATCAGTCCAATATTTCAAATAGGCATTGAAGGCACTCCACGTCTGATTTCTATTATGTATTGAAATTATCATCCATCATATGATCATCTTGTTATACCTTCAGATCAATGCTCAGATTGATCGAGCCATACTTGGGTCTAGACATCCATTTGTTGGATGCACTTGATGTTGTCATATTATTGGTTGGATCTAACTGATAGATGTAATATTATGACACAAAAAATATTAAAATTTTTAATAATTAATTTTATTTATTTAAAATTTGATGCTTCTTTTTTTTTTTCAGAAAACTTGTCAGGAGAACCAACTATGCAATTAAAAGTAGATGAAATCACAAACTTGAAGCCACTTGCTTTTGAAGGCAGCCCATAACTTATGCATCCTTGAAGACTAGTTTGAATTGGATTCAAGCCTAAAGAAAATAACTAGAAAATTTGGGCCAAGTAAGCAACACCCATATGCCATCTATCTAAGAAGGATGCATGTGGCATTTGGAAGAAAAGAAGAAGATATATGTGGCATGAAATGGGCTCTGATATGAGCATTTAAGAGGTGGGTCCATGTTGATTTTCTTTTTAAAAAAAAAAATTCAAAGAGGAAAACGATGGTGGCATGGTGCGGCTTGAAGCAGGAAACCAAGGATTTAAATGTGCTGGGCTCAGGATGCATTTAATGCACCAAGAAGAATAAAGAGGGTGGCTGGGTTTCAACCATGTGGAAACAGAGATTCAAATAAACGAGCGTCTGACACGGCTGGGTTCCATCATCGGGATTCAAATTCATGCGATGGGGATGCGGGCGTGCGGAAAAATTCGCTCTGGTTGGTCGAAGAAAGAAAGTTTCACACGGGAGCTAGTGAACAATCAAGATGCCGAGCACACACGGATACGCGACGGAGATGTCCGATAGAATAAAAAAATATATAATAATAAAAAAATTATTTTTTTAATCTTATATCTAAAATAAATAAAATTTTTTTTCCTATATGTATAAATAAAGCCTTATATATCTCTATTAAAAATATCTCTCTCTCCACATCATAATCCTTGTAGGGAGCCCATGTGACAGACAAGTATGTCCATCTTTTAAATTTTTTTAGCCACTTTGTTACCACTTTCTTTCATCCTTCCAACACATGAGCCACAAGAGCTTGGTCCTAAGACAAGAGAGGGAGAGAAGTCAGAATCTGTAAGAGAATTTATTTTATTTTCTGTTTCATTCCAAGCCTCTTTAATGGCTTAGGAGTTAAAAATTTTTGCATCAGAATTTTTATTCAACAATAAATTATTTTTTTATATTTAATTTTTATAATTTTAATTTTTGCAATAGAGTAGTTTAGATTCATGTATCTTTTATTTCTATAATTTTTAATTTTTATAAATTAAATTGCAGCAAGTAGCATAAGATTTCATTTTATTTTTTTCAGACTTCAAATCAAACTATGTGATGAAACTAGACTATGAATAGAAGCCTTCTCCTTTGAATTTCTCTTTTCGAGTTTTTAATTTTTAGAATCTTTCTTCCTTCATCTCTCTTGCCAAGAGACTTGATGGGCTATCGTTGGATCAAAATTCCTTCATAGTCCATGCTTGATTCGGTGTAAGAAGATGATTGGTAGAAGGTTCACAAATCACTAAATCCTTTCTTCTCTTATCTTGTGAAAACTTTGATGGGTTATAGTTGGATCAAAATTCCTTCATAGCCCATACTTCGATAACACAATAGAAAAAGGAGAAAAAAAATCTCTTAATTAGGGTGAGAGCAAAATACTTGATTATATTTGAGTTAAATCTCTTCATGATCTATACTTGTTTATATTTTACACCTTAATCAAGGGACATTATAAGAGAAACCATAGGAAGACTTTCTAATTCATTGACCAAGTGGATTCAAAAGCCTAGATCATTTAGATAATTTATCTATATATTTGATTAATTTACTACTTTGGTAGTTCGTAATTCAACAAACAATCTCTCCTCTTTTTCTTTAAAGCTCGCCTGAACAAGTATTTGAATACACTTTAAAAATTCAATTCCTCATGGATTCGATCCGCACTTGTCGGACATGCTACATTGCATATCATGCACTTGTGATAAATTTAAAATATATCAAGTTTTTAGCACCGTTGCTGAGAAATTGTCGTGTTTAAATTATGTTTCAGATTCTTATTCTTCGTGCTCTTAGTTTTAGTTTTAGTAATTCCTTCCTGTCTTCTTTTAGTTAATTTAGTCAAATCAAAATTTGTCCTGACATAAGGTTGTCCTAGTATAATAGGAAGTTATGCTGTACGATTGTCCTATGATAGATTTTAATTTGTATTAAAAAAAATTGTTATCTTTAATTCTTAGATTTCTCCTTTAATTGCTGCTTTATTTGCTTAGTTGATTTTCTACCTTTAATATAGATTAGATTTCTCATGTTATATTTAAATTGCATAAGTTTTTTTTTCTTATTGGCTGATTTAATTCTTTTTTAGTTGGATCTCTTCATTTCTTTCATAATTCACTGATGTATTCAAAACTTAACATTTACCTTAATTTCTGTAATTAGATTAACATAAAAAGAAAGAAAACACTAATCACATAAGATTTAACTAATATAAAAAAACATCTAAACTTTAAAAACCTTCCACTTTATTTGGTTATCTTTCTTTCTTTGCATTACATTTTCATAATATATCTTAGGGGCATCACTCATTAATCAGATAAGGTAAAAATTTGATCACCCTTCCTTAGCCCACAAATTATTTTCTTACATTTATATAACCTAACCCTTAAATAAAATTGATTAAACGCCAGCCCTAAAGACATCCGAGCTCATTAAGCTAAGGAAACCCAAGAGTTGGACCAAATTTAAGTTGGTTAGCCTGTCGGTGTCTAGGAAAATAGTTCAGGAACTACGTTCCGAAGAAAGATTATTATCTAATTAGGTCCGTTGTGAAAGTACGGAGAGCCTCCCACCAATCTTACACTTATCTGGCTGATTCGATTAGTCGATTTCGAATTTAGAGTGCTCGAAGGCAACTTTGGTAGTTAGAAGCTGTCTAGAGTTAGAAAAATTTTAGTTAGAATTCTTCTCTTTTCTCTTCTCTTCTTTTAATTGAAAACTTGATTAAAAATAATATAAAAAATTTAAAAAAAATTCAAAAAAAATTGAAGGCAAAGTGATTTCTCCACTTCCTTCGTGGAGAAGGGTGTTGGGTCGACTAGTAAGAATTGATTCGATTCCTGTTGCAAACCTTACAACTTCTACAATGGGAGAATCCAATCAGCCCCAAACCCTTAAGAATTTATGTTATCCAGTTGGTTCCATCCAACCTTCTTGCATCAGGTTGCCCCAACCTACGGTAAATAACTTTAAAATTAAACCTCAAATTATCAATATGCTTCCAAAATTCACGAGAATAGAGGATGCATATATATTCATTAGAGAATTTGAAGAGGTTTGTGCAACCATAAGGCTGCAACAACTGTCAGAGGATGAGGTTAAGCTAAGACTGATCAATTTTGCCCTTAAGAATAATGCTAAAAGGTGGCTCTATAGTCTTCCAAACCAATCTATCACAATCTGAGAAGACTTTGTGAGAATATTTCTAAAGAAGTTCTTTCCCCATCACGAAACAGCCAAGATTATGAATGAGATAAACCAATTTTACCAACTAGCTCGCGAATCATTTTGAAAATACTTCGATCGCTTTAAGAACCTCTTAACCCAATGCCCACACCATGGAATAGAGATCTGGAGGCTATGCCAGATAATTTATAAAGGGCTAGATTCAAATTTCAGAATCATGCTAGAGTCCATATACCTGGGTCAATTCATATACAAAGAACCCACTAAAAACTGACAATTTCTGGAAGACCTAGCTGAGAAGAATTTACAATGAAAAATAACTAGGGAACCTAAGAGACCAACACCTTTAAGAAAAGGAATGCACCAAATTCAGACTTCCCTAGCTGCAGAGGCCAAACTTGCAACCTTAGCACGTAGGGTAGAGGCCTTAAAGCTACAGAGACCAGTCAGTATGAACTAAGTTTCTGCACCCATGTGCAACGTACGTAGTACACCTGATCATGTCCTTGAGGAATGTCTCTTTTTGATGAACCCAATAGAGAATGGATGTGCATAGGTAAAGGCCACATATCAGAGATCAGTGAGCAACTCCTATGTACCCATGTATAACCCAAAATGGAGGAATCATCCAAACTTTTCATGATCACAGAACTCAAATGTAGGTGGTCCTGGTTTCAACCAGTAAAATTCAAGGTCTAACCCTGTGATAAACAACCCACCATGCTTCAATAATAATAAGAAGAAACTTAGTTCTCTAGAAAAAAGTCAAAAAATCCTGGCCAAATCCAATGCTGACACCAATGCCACTATAAGCCAATCGCAAGTATGTTGCAATGGAACTTTTTTTCATAATTTTTCAACTTATGTAATGACATTGAGGTATTGATTCATCATTTTAGCTGCATCTTATTATGATTAAGATAATGATGAATCCTAAAGATTAGGATAATAATTTTAGGAGACATAAATGGGTCATGCTGGTGAGACCTAAAATCCTAAAACTCTAATCTTAAATATTCTTGATCGTAGGAGCATGAGTCGGAGATCAATGTTCCAGATAGACTGGCACATCTTATGTATGCTCGATGGAGAGGATGACAGATCTCACTAGCGTATAGGACACTAATACAAGGATATGGGTGCTCATTTGAAAAATGAGTCTATTGAATTGATTCGATTAAAGAGAACATCTTATAAAAGCCTGACTTGTATGTCAAAGATGATTCTCTAAATGAGAGTTATGCAAGTGATCCTTAGATTTGAGACCACCATAAAATTTTATGCACATAAACTCATATTTTGGTTCATATCCAGGTATGGCATTAAGACATGTACGGAGTGTTCTGGATATGGTGGAGTGTGTATGGAGGTTATGAGTATGTCAACATGGAATCAATCACTCCTAGTAAGAGGAGATCGCATCCTGTGAATTCTCATTCCTAGATGATTCAAAAAAAATTTTTTGATCAAAAGCGAGAAGGAGATTAGAAAGAGTTTCTAATGCTTCTTAATTAGAGTCATCATTGGTTAATTGAGAATCGATATGAATATGTGTTTGAGTTTGACATGATTCCATACTCGTGAACATATTCAGGATGCAGAGATGATCGAAGGATTAAATTGTATGGTTACTTACCACTGAAAGATATATTTAGTATTTTCATCAAATTTCACATCTTTTGGATAGTCATGATACGTTGCTAGATGTCAATTTTGACTTGTAGGTTTGATCGAATTAAAGAGTTTAATTCGATCGACAATTAGAAAAGATTTTAATTGTTGAACTCGGGTTAGCTCGATTGGACTTAAATCGGTTAGATTGAAGTCTAATCAAATTTGGTCAACTTGCACCTGGACCTACTGCTGGCTAGATGTAGAACTTAAGTCATACACATATAGAAATTGGCCAAGGATCCTTTTGAAAAAGATTGATTAAAATTTTGGATTCAATCAGGATTTCGGTAAGCATGCTAGCACATGTGGAAACTCTTGCTCCTTTGAAGATCAATTTGATCTCATCCCTTGCTAATTAGCTAGCCCAATTTGATGGACATTTGGGTCAGATCATGCCACCTGGAAGCAGTCCAAATTGGGGCCCACATCCCATGTTAACGCCAAAAATGAAGAGTCCAAATTGTGAAGGACTCTTGGCATAAATTGTGTCCTAAAGCCTATCATATAAGTGGTAGATGATTGGAATTAGTATATGAATTAT
This sequence comes from Elaeis guineensis, assembly GCF_000442705.2. NCBI lineage: Eukaryota > Viridiplantae > Streptophyta > Magnoliopsida > Arecales > Arecaceae > Elaeis > Elaeis guineensis. The sequence goes on from NC_025998.2 coordinate 74,710,025, forward strand.
CTAATAATAATAGTTATTTGGCAAGTTCATCATAAAAGTTCTATCTTCCTTAAATAAACTCAATTATGATGAAGTCCTTAAAACTACAATCAATCGATAAAGAAGAATTTATTGGATGGTTCTTAAACTGTTCACGATCAAATGATAAGTTATTAACAAGGACGATAACTTATCAAGTGTAGATCGCTGTATGCCATATGCGTTAGTTGTCCTTGTAATCAAGTGGTGTGGAGATCTGGTATGGCATCCAGATGAGATGTAGGGTACATCTGCATGGAACGTGACCAATGTAACACTCTACTGTCAAGAGTAGTTAGTTAAGACCAATGGGTATAAATGTCCCTCCGACCTGAGATCACCACGGTGACTTGCAAGCAACTCACTGTGCTTTGATGTCGGACTGCCTGTATTTTTAATATAGGTTCGAAAGATTTCTGAGTACAGTCAAGTACTTATGAAGTCGGTGTGTGAGTCAAGATGGGATTGACCACTCCTGATTAACTTCAGGAAGAAAATGTCATGCTGTGTTTCAATTTAGCAAAATCTAAGCCTGGATAATCCTTGTGAGGAGTCACGGGATTTGCAAAATTTTGAGACACAATAAAGATGACTTATATAAGTGTTGATAGCATACTCAAAGTCATCTTGAGCATTATTGGTCAAAAAGATGAATTATACGGTAACCATGGGTCAGGGTTCTTAGAATGTTGCTTTGCATACATTCGACCTATCTGGACGTCGGAAACTATTGCTAGATGGTTACTTCGACCGGTACAGAAATTGGTTTCTATGCTACCAGCTTAGGTTCGAACCTATAGGGTCATATACATAAGAGGTTATAACGTAATCAGATGGTTAATCGATGATTGAGAATCATTTTAAGTTTAAACAATCAATGTGATTGATGTTTGACCTAATACAAGTGTTGCAGGAGGATCATTAGCAATTAGATTGCTAATTGACTCAATCTGATTAAGTAATTGAGCTAAGATCAAGTCTAATTGAATATGATTCAATTAGAATAGTTTGAATTTAATTAGATTAAGTCTAATTGGTTTATTGGATAAGCCAGTTGCAAGGGAGAATAAGTCCCTATTTGACTAGGACTTGTATGCATCTAATTCTTAATTAAGTTAAGATTTAAATTAAATATAATTTAATCTAATTTAATTGGACTCCTAGTTGGACTAAGATCACCATTAATTAGATTGTAATTAATTTAAATTGGATTCAAAGTATTTGACCTAATCTAAATAAGAATCCTAGTTAGACTAGGATTCCATCTTCTCTTGCGCCACCTAAAAAAATCAAAGACCATGCCCACTAATTAATTTCAGATAATTTTTCTATGATTTTTATATCTAAGGAAAGTAATCTCACACCACTTATTTTAGAGATTTGAATCATATTTGATCTGGTTTAATATAAAAATTAATTTGGTTCATTGTGGAAAGTGGTTTAGCCTATTTCTCTTTTTGAAAGAGTCCCTCTTCACAAGGACTCTTCCCTCCCTCTCTTGCGCCAACTTTTCCCATATTTATCCTCCTTTTTGTTGTCCCTTTTGTGGTTATTTTTATGCTATCCATGAAATAAATGAGATAAGGGGCGTCCAACTCTAATAAATGAGATAGGGGGCATCCAACTCTTGGACGCCCCAAGGACTCCTTGTTAGACTAGGTCTAATGACCTAGTCTGTCATATAAAAGGAGGCCGCCCCATATGCCATGATATAGGAGTCAAAAAATTTGTGAAAAATTGAGAGAAATATCAGAGGAGAACGAGAAAGACCTAGGAGGTTTGAGGCACCAAAATTCATGGAGGAGAGTCCTCTAACAAGAGATCAAAAGTTGATGTCTTATAGAGAAGAAAGATAAGAGAGAAGATTGTCTTCTCTTATTGGTTTTCTTTTTTTTTTGCTTTATTTTTGTGTTTTTATATGATAAAAATATGAGAGACAAAGAAAGATTACATGGGTGGTTTGAGGTACCAAAATCTTTGGAGAAAATTCTTCAATCAAGAGATCAAAGGTTGATGTCTTGTAGAGAGAAAGGTAAGAGAGAAGATTGTCTTCTCTTATTGTTTTTCCTTTCATATTAATATCTTTTTATTTTATATTTTTTTTATATGATAAAAAATTTGAAAGAGAAAGAGGGATGGCATAATGAATTCATGCTCGAAAGAGTTGGAGTATGGTGATCTTATTTTGGACATGATATGATCATGTTCTGATGGAAGAAGAAGAAGAAAAGAAGGTCTTTTCTTAAGGTTTCTTTTAGAACCCTTCTTCTCCATAAATCATGAAATTTTTCTATAAAAAAAATCAGATATTATAAGATCTAAAAACTAAAAAAATATTAAGAGAAGAAGATCTTCTCATGTCCTAGCATAGAGATGTTTTCAGGATATCAATTGTTGATGTACTGAAAGAGAAGATCTGTCTTCTCTTAGGACCCTTTTCTATTAAATATTAATTTTGATTTTAGGGAGGTCAAAATATTTGACTTCTTCTTTATTCTTCTTCATATTCTTCATCTCTTGGAATGTCTAAGAGATCCGAAGAATATTTTTTAGATTAACCATCTGGAGGGATCTGCAAGAAGCTAGCATTTCAAGTGGATCTTCATTCGACAAACCTTCGATTTTGTTACAACCTCGTGTGGATCACCTGTAGAAGCCGGACACGTGTGCGGATTTAAAGTCAATAAAGAAAATCAACCATGAAGTTCTTGACCTGTATGAAGGTAAGAGATCTGATCTCTTCTTTTATCTAGATATGATCTAGGTTTTAGATCTGAAACTATTTCAGATCTAGGATATTGATTTGATCAATACCAAATTTTTTATTTTTTAATTTATAAATATAATATGACATATTATAGGTCCTAATTGTAGGATTTAGTAATTTGATTACATGCATTTGTAGATTAAATTGTTTAATTTACATGTTCCGCTGTGTTATATTTTAAAAAAATTTTGAAACTCATGCATGAAATCCTGCACCTTTTCCAACACATCCCATGTTAACGTCAAAAATGAAGAGTCCAAATTGTGAGGACTCTTGGTGCAAAATAGGTTTTGCGTGCAAGTGTTGGCATGGGCAGAAGGAGGAGTCTTTCTGGCATGGAATTAAGATACGTGTTGTAACCCATATCACCCTCTATCCGTTGATGCACATCTTAAAGTATGAGATGAATTTTTTCTAAAATTTTTGGGGTAGAGAAAAATTGAAAATGAGAAGGGTCTCTCGCACATGCACGCAAAAGCGTCACATCTCTCTACATTTTGGAGAGTCTTTCTACTGATCAAATACTTTTAAATTAGAAATTTTTTTTATGATAATATTTCATATTTGATAAGATATTTTTGATAATTTTTTTGAAATTTTTTCAGACTTATCAGATGGCCAAACGGATGCTGGAAACTCCCTCACATGTGCGCATGTGCGATGATCAGCACTTGTGTGAAGGGTGCAAGGATCACTTCTTTTTGTGGATTTTTTGATCTCCTTATTAGGTGATTGAGATCAGGATTGAGTCCCCTATCCATGTGGATTTTTGTAAATTTTTCTAATTTGAGATAGGATGCGAAAACATTCCTTCTCTGGTCACTCGTGCAGATGAGGGTGCTGATCAACGTATCATTATTAAGAGTCCTTCTGCTTGAAGGAACTCTTATCTCTGATAATCTAATCAGATAAACCTCTTGAATGGGGTATGTCCCTCTCTTTTGGCATCCCTCTGGTAGCTATATAAAGGCTTGGGCGCTGGGTGTCTGAGGCATGCAGATCGGGTTTCCAATTTCTCTCCGTTGCTCCCCTTTCTTTCTTACAACCCATTCTAGTTTTGGGACAAAGCTTTAAGATTTAAGACAAAGCCTTATCTGGTCCTAACAACAATGCAATACCTGGCCGACCAACCCTAGGGGCGTTGAAGGCAGTGGTGTCGAGCTACCACTTGATGATGAAGTTTCTCATGGAAGCAGAATGGGGCAAGTCCAAGGCAATCAAGCCATGGCCTGACAGTATTTCGCTGCTAAGCTGCAGGTGGAGGAACAGCCGATGGTGCCCCAACCTGAACTCCCAATAGGTCTGGATGCCCACGACGATCTGGCTGGAGAGCATGCTCGACCATCCGAAGATCTAGTGGAGGTCCCTCTGAGGAAAGAAAATTCTCATCGAATTGTGAAAATCGGGTCATCCATAGATCCGATAACCAATACTCGGCTAACTGCTCTTTTGCAGAAAAATACAGACTTGTTCACTTGGACAGCGACAGATATGCCTGACATAGACCCGAAGGTGATGACCCATCACTTGGGAGTGGATCCGACCTTCCGCTCAATAAAACAGAAGAAGAGAAACCTGGCCCCAAAGCACTAGAAAGCAATTACTGAGGAGGTGGACAAGCTAGTCGAGGTCGGCTTCGTCCAAGAAGCAATATACGCCGACTGGCTCGCTAACATGGTGCTAGTCAAGAAGGCGAACGGAAAATGGTGCATGTGCATCGATTTCACTGATCTGAATAAAGCCTATCCTAAAGACAGCTATCCTCTCCCTCGGATAGATTAATTAGTGGATGCTACTTTTGGACATGAGCTCCTCACCTTCATGGATGCCTTCTTCGGTTATAACCAAATCCAGATGGCACCTGAAGATGAGAAGAAAACGGTCTTTATTAGCGACTCTGGGCTCTACTATTACAGGGTGATGCCCTTTGGGCTAAAAAATGCTAGGGCAACATATCAATGACTAGTGAGTAAGATATTCAAAGATCAAATTGATCACAACATAGAGGCCTATGTAGATGATATGTCGGTAAAAAGTCAAGCCACCCCAGATCACATAGCCATCGTTCAAAAAACTTTCAGCACCCTGCGTCGATTTCAAATGCAGCTGAATCCTACAAAATGTGCCTTCGAAGTTAGCTCTAGAAAGTTTCTCAGATTTATGGTCTCCCGATGAGGAATTAAGATAAATCCAGAGAATATTAAGGCAATTTTGGAGATGTCCTCATCAAGAACTGTAAAGAAAGTTCAGCACCTCACTGGAAGGATTGTCTCACTCAATCGTTTCATTTCCAGATCGGCTGAGAGATGTTTGCCTTTCTTCCAAACTCTCAAGTAGTCGAGGGATTTTCAATGGACGATTGAGTGTCAGAAAGCATTTGAGGAGTTAAAGTAGTACCTTAGCTCGGCACCTTTGCTTACAAGTAAGGTCCTTCAAGATGCAGAGACTAGGTACACAAAGTTAAAAAAATTAATATTTGCTCTGGTCGTCACGGCAAAGAAGCTCCGACCCTATTTTCAAGCTCATATAATAGTATTGTGTTGGGAAATGTATCCCAAAAAGTCAATCGTCAAGTTGTTGACGGTTGAGCAACCAAGTATTGTAATTGATTTGTTAATAAATAAAATATATTTGGCATAAGCTTTCATCTTCTAATGAACTCCGTTGTTATGATGAAGTCCTTAGGACTATTTAGATTCGATAAAGAGAGGATTTATCGATTAGTCCTTAAAACAGTTCACGATCAAATGATAGGCTGTTAATAAGGACGACAGCTTCTATCGAGCATAGGTCGCTGTAGGCCATATGGGTTGGTTGTTCTCTTAACCAAAGAGTGTGGAGATACTGATATGGCATACAGGTGAGATGTACTGGTACATCATCATTGAACGTGACCAACTCCAGAGTATTCTGCTGTCGAGAATGTCTCTGATGGGATATAGGTATAAGTGTCCTTTAGACTTGAGATCGCCTCAGTGACTTGCAAGCAACTCACTGTGCATTGGTACTGGACTAACTGAATTTCTAATTCAGAGATGAAAGATTTCTGGGCACAGTCAAGTACTTGCGAAGTCAGAGTGTGATCGAGATGGGATTGACCACTCCAAAGTTGGAGAAGAATGAGTCGCTATATTTCATTTAGCAAAACCTTGGCTAGGATAATCCATCAGATGGATTTGATATTTTGAAATACAATGTGGACAACCTGATCAGAGTTGACAGTTGAACTCTAGGGTGTCCTATGATCATTTTGGTCAAGGAGATGAATTATATGAAAACTATATCCGCATAGGTTCTAAGGATGTTGTTCTACACATTCGACCTATCCGATCGTCGGGTACCATTGCTAGATGGTCACTTCGATTGGTACAAAAATTTATTTCTGTACTATCGACTTAGGTTCGGACCTATGAGATCACACACATTAGAGTTCATGATCCGATCGGATGGTTGATCAATGATTAAAAATCATTCTAGGGTTAAATGATCAATACGATTGACATTTAATCCAGTGCAAGTATTACAGGAGGATCGATTAGTAATTCGATTGCTAATTGGCTTAATTTGATTAAGTCAATGGGCTGAGATTAAGTCTAATTAAATATAATTTAATTAGATTTAGTTTGGGCTTGATTGGATCAAGTCCAATTGGTTTATTGGATAAGCCAAGTGTAAGGAAAAACTAGTCCTAGTTCAACTAGGACTTGGGTCCATCTAATTTCTAATTTGATTAAAAAATTAAATCAGATTTAAATCTAATTTAATCTGATTAAATTAAGTTCTTAATTAGATTAAGATCTATTTTAATTAGGTTGATCTAATTTTGGTTTGATTTGGTTTGAGAAACCAAATTAAAACAAATCATAAGATAGAATCCTAGTAAAACTAGGATTCCACCTTGCACCACATAAGCCTTCCCCACGCTCTCTCTCTCATTCAACGCCAATCTCCTCTTATTTTGTGTGAAAAAAGCCCTCTCCCAAGTCTCTCTCACGTTCACAAAAGGTCTCTTCTCTTCTTTCTTACATGAAAGGTGGTTTGGATCAAATCAAAAAGGAATAAGTTTGGATTTCGAATTCTATGAGTAGAGTTTTAGAAATCCAAAACTCTTTCAATTTTGCACCGAATCTATCCAAATTTTTTTTGGAATTTTTATGGCTTTTAGGGTACATATTATTCACCCTTTGCTAGTGATCCATGCACGAAAATAAGGAGGAGATGCTCAAGAGTTGGGCGCCCCTTAACTTGCCATGTTTGGATAAGCATGGACTAGGTATTTGACCTAGACAAGGACTCTATCATATCTCTATATATAAAATGAGTTTCTTCATAAAATTTTTGAAAAAGATAGAGATTTGAGAGACCTTTGGGCCATCCAAAAATTAGAGAGAAAGACCTTTGGGTCGTGGAGATATAAAAGATACAAGTTAGGGTGTCTAGAGAGAGAAACGAGAAGAAGAAGAGGGTCTTCTTCTAGGGTTGTTTGTTTTCATATCTTTCCCCCCTCCATCTTGAGTTTTCTAAGAGCATCTCAGATCTGAAACTTCTCCTTCTACTTTTCATCTTTGGAAGAGTCCAAATCAAGAAGAAGGAGGCACCTGATCAATCATCAAAGAAGGATCAGCGCAGTACTAGCATACTGTGCTGATTTTCTGAAGCAAGACTTCTGATCGAGATTCGTGGGCTTGTGTGGATGACTCCTAGAGGCTGGATGCATGTGCGGCTTACAACATCATCCTCAAACCTGGATCAGCGAGGTTAGAACACCTAACTTGCAAGGTAATAGATCTGATCTATTATTTAATACATACATTAGATGTAGTATAGAAACATATTGATATGATCAACATGTAGTTCATGCTATATTTATATATTTTAATTTTTAATTTAATGCTATATAATAATAATATAATAGAATCTTATATCTAGGGATTCTCTAATTTTAAAAAATAATTTTGATTTATTTTAATCTTCCGCTGTATGATCTTGAAAAAGTTTCAAGATCTAACCCTGAAACCCTAGATCTGGTTCATACAATTGGTATCAGAGCCTAGGTTCTTTATTACATGATTATTTATACATGCTTAGATTATTTTTTAGATTAGATCTAATTTATAATCTGATTATTAAATCTGAAATTAAAATTTTAGATCAATCACGAACTGTAAAGTTGTCCTGCTGTAAGGTTTACCCCTTACAGTGCAAAGGTTGTCCTAGTTTGTGTAAATCTATCTTTAATCACAAATTTATTAGATATTATCTGATTAAATTTATAATTTATTAGATTTAAATGATATTTAAATCTGAAATAAAATCTCTTTGTTAATAATTTTTGTGCAAAGAAATTGTTTAAAGTTGAAACTGTTTCAATTACATGAACCTGTTTAGATTAGATCTAAAGTAGTTTCATGTTTATTTCACTTGTATCTTGATTATGAATCAAACATGCAATATGGTTGGTAGAATCATATTATAAAATTATTTTACAAATATGAAAATTATTTTTTGAAAAGCCGAACCCAACCCTCAGCCCAAAACTTAATTAAGAATTAAGAAGTTGTTTGATTAGGTTCTAGGATTGTGAATTAAAAAACCTAAGACACAAACCATAACACATTGGGTTAATGGGTTAGTGGGAATTAGGTCCATTTATTGAGTTAGACCTATGGTTAGATTGAAGATGGACTTAATTAGAGAATTGACTAAATCTAATCAATTGTTGTCTTAGATTAGGTCAAGGGTTCTCTAGATCAATTACAATAGTTGTAGTTGGTCAAGTCCATGTCTTTAACGAGAATCAAATGGACTTGATTCTTGGCTAAGCGGTCTAGTACGAACTGTTAGGTTGATCTAATCGAAACTAATTAAACCAGTTGGTGTCTAAGGTAAATCAGACCAGTAGTTTTTAATTGGGAGCCCGCTTACCTGGTCATTTCTGATGGTGTCTAAGGCAAGCTTTGGCAGACCCTCCCACTGATCGAACTTATTTGGCCTCTTGGTGAAATTATGTTTTGATCGGATCACTTGACTATTCGAGCTGATCCATGTCAGCTAGGTAAATCAGTGTGACTGATTTAGGTGCTCCTAGATCAGCCCTTTTAATGGTCTCCCTTAAGCTGACTTGGTGAAGCCAGTGGGAGGATCATGATAAGCTGGTTCATCTGACCTCATCCTCTATATTATTTAAATCTTCTAAAATTATTAGGTCCTTAAAATGATAAAGTTATGGAGATAACTGAGTCATAGCCTCCCATTAAGGTGTTTGATAATGAGTCCATTAACTCAATAATCATTGCAGACCCAAAGGCCTGGTGCTTGTTGACTAATGGAATTATCACTCATCATATGACGACTTGGAAGTGTCTCTCTAATGGTGGTTAGGTGAGCCAACCAAAGTTGGGCTTAATCATTCGTTGGTTAGATACACCAAGTATGATCATGTTAATGGTTGGACCTAACCGGATCCTTACAGTGGAGGGCAAAGCCTACTGATTAGATTTCTGAGGCAAAATTAAAATTACTAGAAATTATTTAGAGAAACAATTGGTTATGAACCTACCCTTAGATGTATATGGGTTGGCCAACCAAAGTTGGGCTTGTGTGCAGTCTAAGTGGATTCTAATACCCACTAAGAAATTAGGGTAATTCCTCGAATTGGAGGTAGAGACTACCAATTCGAATAAAATAGTGGGAGAAACCTTTTGATTAAAGTCCAAATCTTTAGGTTTAATGAATCAATTACTAATTAGGTTATGGTTCTCCTTTGTGCAAATATGGCCACTTTCCTATCGCTTCGATCATTGTTGGACAATGATAAGTTGGTGGGACCCAACTTTGGTAGCTGGTATCGAAAGTTGAAGATAGTCCTGGAGCATGAACGGATCCTATATGTGATAATAGATCCTGCACCTGAGGAGCCAACTGTCAATGCACGTGGAACAGTCAGAGACACTTACCAAAAGTGGCTCAGTGATCGGATCACGGTGCGCTGTATCATGCTGGCTGCTATAAGCGACGAGTTCAGTCGCAGATTCGAGACGGCTCAGCCAAAAGACATGCTTCAAGTGTTGGAAGATGCCTTTGGCACACCCGATGACGTGGAGAGGCACAAGACTAGTTGTGCCATCTTCAACACCAAAATGCGGGATGGTGCCTCTATCACTGATCATGTATTGTACATGATCGAGCTGATGGAACGATTGAGCAAGCTCGGCTTTCCCTTGCATGAGCAGCTTGGGAAAGATGCAATACTGAACTCGCTGCCCAAGTCTTATCTTCCATTCCTCACTCATTATAGAATGACAAAGCCTGAAGTAAACTACCACGGGTTACTGGGGTTGCTTCAGAACTTTGAGAAGGATCACCAACTCCTCAAGGAGTCGGTGAACTTAGTGGGAGGTTCATCTTCTGGTTCTCGACCTTTTAAGAAAGGAAAGAAGAACAAGAAGAAGAAAGTGAAGAAGGTGCATGTTCAGGCTGGGACATCAGTGCAGAGCCAGACCAAAAAGATCAAGCCTGATAAGAGTCTATTCTACTGGCAAGCACCCTAGATTAGATAATGTGTCAGATATCTACTTATGGTATTGGAGGCTAAGTCATATAAACAAGAACAGAATAAACAGGTTGACTCAAGAGGGAATCCTCGAAGTCAGTGATTGTGAATCACTTCCAACCTGTGAGTCCTGTCTTCTTGGTAAAATGATCAAGTCACCTTTTACTAGAAAAGGAGAGAGAGCTACTGAGCTCTTGGGCCTAGTACATACTGATGTTTGCAGGCCCATGAGCACAAGTGCTAGAGGTGGATATTTCTACTTTATAACTTTCACGGATGATCTATCTCGATATGGATATGTCTATCTGATGAAATATAAGTCAGATTCATTTGAAATGTTCAAACGATTTCGAAGTGAAGTAGAAAAACAAACTGGAAAGAGTATTAAAACTCTTCGATCTGATCGAGGAGGAGAATACCTTTCTAGTGAATTTCTCACATATCTAGGAGAGAATAGGGTTCTCTCCCAATGGACTCCTCCAGGAACACCACAGCATAATGGTGTGTCTGAAAGGAGGAATCGGACTCTGTTAGACATGGTCCGATCCATGATGGGTTTTGCTAGCTTGTCGATATCCTTCTGGGGATATGCACCCGAATCGGCCTGTTATCTGTTAAATAGGGTTTCAAGTAAGTCTGTAATTAAGACTCCATATGAGATATGGACGGGACGTAAGCCAGCACTTTCACACCTTAGGGTCTGGGGGTGCCCGGCCTATGTCAAACGATTAGTCACAGACAAACTTGGACCTAGGTCTGACAAATGCTCATTCACAGGGTACCCCAAAGAGATAAAAGGATATTTTTTCTACCATGCTAATGAACAAAAGGTGTTCGTCAGCCTTAAGATAATTTTTTTTTTAGAAAAAGAGTTCCTTGGTGAAGGAACCGTTGCCTCTAAGGTTGAACTTGATGAAGTTCAACAGGTAGAAGGACCAACACCAATAGCTGAACCTGATTCGAATATGATTAGATCAGATCCAGAGCCCAATGTACCTGCACCATTAAGGCGATCCGGTAGAGTACCGCGTCAGCCGGACAGATACTACGGTTTCTTGGTCTGGAATGGTGATCCCATCGAACTTGATGAGAATAATGAGGATCCGATCACCTATATGGATGCAATGCAGAGACCTGATTCCGAAAAATAGCTTGAAACCATGAAATCTGAAATGGAGTCCATGAAGGTCAACGATGTATGGACATTGGTTGACCCACCTGAAGGGGTTAAACCCATTGGGTGTAAATGGGTCTTCAAAAGGAAGAGGGGACAGACGGAAAGGTGGAGACATATAAAGCCCGTCTGGTCGCCAAAGGGTATCGTCAATATTGTAGTATTGACTATGACGAGATGTTTTCCCCTGTGACAATGCTCAAATTTATTTGGATAATGCTTGCAATAGCTGTCCATCTGGATTATGAGATCTGACAGATGGATGTAAAGACAGCTTTCCTGAATGGAGAACTGACCGAAGAGGTGTATATGATACAACCTGAGGGGTTTACATCCACAGATGAGTCCAAGGTGTGCAAGCTTTAGAGATCTATTTATGGATTGAAGCAAGCTTCTCGGAGTTGGAACATGCGTTTTGATAAGGTGATCAAAACATATGGCTTCATTAAGAATGGAGAAGAGCCCTGCATCTATAAATGGACAAATGGTCCAGTTGTGGTATTTCTTATCTTGTACGTGGATGACATTCTTTTAATCGGGAATGATATCCTCGCACTACAGGGAATAAAAGTTTGGTTGTCATCACAGTTCTCCATGAAGGACTTGGGTGAAGCATCCTACATCCTAGGGATGAAGATCTATAGGGATAAATCTAAAAGGATGCTTGGGTTATCCCAGTCCATGTACATAGACACTGTGCTGAAGAGGTTCAGCATGGAGAATTCCAAGAAGGGCTATCTACCGATAGGCCAAGAAATTTCTCTCTCTAAGAAGGATTGTCCGACAACTCCTGAAAAGAGAGAGCGTATGAGTAGAATCCCATATGCTTCAGTCGTGGGATCCATCATGTATGCCATGACATGTACAAGATCAGATATGGCATACTCACTAGGAGTAGTGAGTAGATACCAATCTGATCCTGGAGAAAATCACTAGAAAGTGGTTAAAGCCATCCTTAAGTATTTGAGAAATACTAAAGACCAATGGTTGGTTTATGACGAGTCAGATCTGAAACTTATGGGGTTCACAGACTCTAGCTTCCAATCTGACTATGATGACAGTAGGAGCGTGTCGGGTTATATCTTTACTCTGAATGGTAGAGCCATCTGCTGGAAGAGTTCCAAGCAACATACTGTGGCGGACTCTGTTTGTGAAGCGGAGTACATCGCAGCATCGAATGCCATGAAGGAAGCTGTGTGGCTGAGAAAATTCATCAACGAGCTCGGAGTAGCACCCTCCCTCGATGGTCCGATCCTGCTCTACTGTGACAGCACTGGTGCCATAGCTCAAGCGAAGGAACTCAAAGCACATCAGCGGACGAAGCACATCTTGCGTCGCTTCCACCTGATCCGAGAGATCGTGGATCGAGATGACGTCGATCTTCAGAAGATCGACGGAAAGGAGAACCTGCCCGACCCCTTCACTAAAGTCCTAGTGATAAAGGAGTTCGACAACCACAAGTCGAAGATGGGTATTAGATACTGTGCCAAGTGGCTTTAGGACAAGTGGGAGTTGTTGGAAAATATGTCCCAAAAAGCCAATCGTCAAGCTGTTGACGGTTGAGCAACCAAGTATTGTAATTGATTTATTAATAAATAAAATATATTTGGCATAATCTTTCATCTTCTAATGAACTTGGTTGTTATGATGAAGTCCTTAGGACTATTTAGATTCGATAAAGAGAGGATTTATCGATTAGTCCTTAAAACAGTTCACGACCAAATGATAGGCTGTTAATAAGGACAACAGCTTCTATCGAGCATAGGTCGCTGTAGGCCATATGGGTTGGTTGTCCTCTTAACCAAAGAGTGTGGAGATACTGATATGGCATACAGGTGAGATATACTGGTACATCATCATTGAACGTAACCAACTCCAGAGTATTCTGCTGTCGAGAATGTCTCTGATGGGATATAGGTATAAGTGTCCCTTAGACTTGAGATCGCCTCAGTGACTTGCAAGCAACTCACTGTGCTTTGGTACTGGACTAACTGAATTTCTAATTCAGGGATGGAAGGCTTCTGGGCACAGTCAAGTACTTGTGAAGTCAGAGTGTGATCGAGATGGGATTGACCACTCCAAGAGTTGGAGAAGAATGAGTCGCTGTATTTCAATTTAGCAAAATCTTGACCAGGATAATCCATCAGATGGATTTGATATTTTGAAATACAATGTGGACGACCTGATCAGAGTTGACAGTTGAACTCTGGGGTGTTCTATGATCATTTTGGTCAAGGGGATGAATTATATGAAAACTATATCCGCATGGATTCTAAGGATGTTGTTCTACACATTCGACCTATCTGATCGTCGGGTACCATTGCTAGATGGTCACTCCTAGAGGCCGGATGCATGTGCGACTTGCAACATCATCCTCAAGTCCGGATCAGCGAGGTTAGAACATCTAACTTGCAAGGTAATAGATCTGATCTATTGTTTAATACATACATTAGTTGTAGTATAGAAACATGTTGATATGATCAACATGTAGTTCATGCTATATTTATATATTTTAATTTTTGATTTAATGCTATGTAATAATCATGTAATAGGATCTTAGATCCAGGGATTCTCTGATTTTAGAAAATAATTTTTGTTGGTGCAAAAATCTGCTTGCGCCGGAGAAGCTGGAGTCGCGGTCGCTGTCGGGACCTGCAAAAGAAGTCTAAACTGGAGGTGGGGTTGCTCCGGCAAGATCCTCCGACGCTCAAGTCCGGATGAAGTCTGCCTGTAGCTGGCGAGATCAGGCTCCTGTAGGAGTCCGGACGTCGCGAAGAATCTGGTCGGTGCTGGCGGGGTCCTGTTCGTCGACAAAACTTGGGGGCGTGGTGGAGGCTCGATCGTCTGGGAGGTTTGAAGAGGCGTTGCCGGAGGTCGAAAGTCAGTTGGATCCCCGGAGGGTCACTCCCATCGCGAACTTCAACTGGAGGGTATTTTATACCCAACACCAGTCCCCCTACTTCCGAGTTCGAATTTCGAATGAAGGAAGTACAGAAAGATTATCGCAGCCGAAGTTCTTCCCTCGGCGTCCGCACACGATCGTCCTCAGATATGTTGGCATTTAATGTGCGCATACTGGAGCCTTTTTCCGATTAGGGCAACCCGATGAGTCTTTTCGGAACTCTCACCGGGATGTGATCCCAAGCGTCGTGCCATGAAAGTTTGTGAACGGTCAACCCCAGGTCGCGGTGAGTGGGACACGCGGGACACGTGGTGGGCATTGGTTGGCCTAGGGACACCTGTCACCATAACTGCGCCAGGCCCCGTTGCCTATTTAAGCCCCCACCTTTCCTCCAGGGGCTTCACAACATCCTTCTTTCGCCTGAGAGCTTAGCCACTCAGCCACTCCATCGGTGTCCCTTCCGACTTCGAGCATCTTTCGCATCGATCTTTGCCATCTCCGCCAGCTTTCCGCCGCTTTCGATCCCCCGCATCTCTCCAAGGGGTTCCCCCGCTGGGGCCTCCACCTTGGAGGCCAATCTCGAGATGATGTCACAGACTAAGAAGAGTGCAAGGAGGAGAACAGCAGTCTGCGAGTTCTCCAATTGTCAAGCCGCTGTCGAGGGTTCCCACCGCTTTAACTGGGGCTCAAGGGAGAATTCCTTCAACAACATGGGTTTAATAACGGGGGCAACCGGTGAAGACGTTCCACCTGAGAACTTCGGAGTAGCCGAACGGGACGACACCGGTCAAGGGGGTAGAGCCTTCGTCACAAGCCGTGGTGGGATCCTTGATGCCGTCGGGGTCGAGGGACCAGAAACGGTCAGCACCGATGGCGGGGCAGCAGAACTTGTTGTGAGGACGGTGGAAGTAGCGCATGCCGACCTTACCGGAACACCCAGGACGGTGGTTGTCATGGAGCACATGGCGGTGACGCATGCCTTCGGCGCCATCGCTGCCTCCGGGGTAATTCCGGTTCTTCTTGGAACAGGTCGTCATCGTCGCTGCCGTTGCCCTTGCTGCCCCCTGGAATATATCCCATCATTTTCCCCCTAGGGTTGGGATTTCAGAGGTTGTGCGAAACGAGGCGGGGGGCGAGAGTCGAGAGGCTTGTCACACGTGCTGGAAAATGCTGCTGGGAAGGATAGAACAGGGAAGAGAAGTCTACAGCTCGAAGTAGCCTCCGGTGTGTCCCTTTCAAGTCTTGTAATAATATTTTATTTTTTTGGCCCTCCGGGTCTTGTAACGTACATCGAGAAATGAGAAGGAGATTTTGTTACCTCGTTTGCACTTTGCGTCGAATTGTTGTCTGCCGAACTTCCTTTCTTTACCATTGTTGTGGTTGTATTCCCTTCTCTTTACTTCTCTTCTTTTTTCTCTCTTTTCTCTTCTCTTTTTTTTTTGTTTGGAATTTTTCCTCCGCTCTTGGTGGGGCTACGGGAGTTCGGCTCTCGTGAGCGAAGTCGGGACGAAGTCCGGCTCCCATGGGAGTCCGGACGGAGTTTACCTGCGATTGAAGTCAGAGGCGAAATCTGGCTCCCGGACGGAACTTACGAGCGGTCGAAGTTGGGGACGAGGTTCCGGCTCCCGTAAGAGTCCGGAAGAAGCCTGCCCGCAGCTGGAGTCGGAGACTAGATCTGACTCCCGTAGGAGTCCGATCGAAATTCGCCTGCAATCAAGGTCAGGAACGAAGTCCGGCTCCCGTAGGAGTTAGGATGGAGTTTACCCGTAAGTGAAGTCGCAGGCGAAGCTCGGCTTCCATAGGAGTCCGGGTGAAGTTTGTCCGCAGTTGAAGTTGGAGGTGGAGTCCGGCCCCCGTGGAAATCCGGATGGAGTTTATCGACGGCCGAAGCCGGGGACGAAGTCCGGCTCCCGTAGGAGTCCGGACGGAGCCTTATTGCGAAGGGGCCACTGGGGAAGGTCCCCCCTTTCGGTCTAAAGAGAACCGATCCTTCAACTTTGCTCGAGTTAGGAAAAGGTTCTCCTCCTGTCCCTAACAGGGCTGTGGGGGTGCATATGGGCATTGCAGGGCCTCTCCCCCCATCCTATCTAAAGAGAACCGGGCCTTCGACTTTGCTCAAGTTAGGGTGAGGTTCAACTCCTGTCCCTAACAGGGCTGTGGGGGCACATATGGGCATTGCAGGGCCTCTCCCTCCATCCGATCTAAAGAGAATCGGGCCTTCGACTTTGCTCAAGTTAGGACGAGGTTCTCCTCCTGTCCCTAACAGGGCTGTGGGGGCGCATATGGGCGTTGTAGGGCCTCTCCCCCCATCTGGTCTAAAGAGAACCGGGCCTTCGACTTTGCTCAAGTTAGGGCGAGGTTCTCCTCCTGTCCCTAACAGGGCTGTGGGGGTGCATATGGGCGTTGCAGGGCCTCTCCCCCATCCGGTCTAAAGAGAACCGGGCCTTCGACTTTATCGAGATGAGGTTTCCCTCTTGCTTCTGATACAGTTTGTTTGGACTGCCCTGTCGATGTAAGATAGTGTCAAAGGGGGGAGACATGTAGATAGACAACTTTTAATTAAAATAAAGTTATTGGTAGTACATCCGTAAGTTTTTTGAGCTCCATGGTCGCGGGAGGTCGGCTCCTCCGAGTTCGTTAAGATAATAAGTTCCGGACCGGACTACTTCTTTGACCTCATACGGGCCCTCCCAGTGTGGGACGAGCTTCCCTCGATCCTGAGGTTGCGAGACAGCGGCCCGTTGAAGTACTAGATCTTCTGCTCTAAAGACTTTGTTCTTGACCCTGGAGTTGTAATAGCGAGCGGCTTTCTGTCTGTAGGCTGCCATTCGAACCTGAGCTACCTCCCGCCTTTCTTCCAGCAGGTCGAGGTTGGCTTTAAGACCTTGCGAATTTTGATGTTCGTCGAATGCCACGACTCGTGCCGACGGAAGTTTAAGCTCAATTGGGATGACGGCCTCCGTTCTGAAGGCCAAAGCAAAGGGGGTCTCCCTTGTGGGCAGTCTTTGGGTAGTTCGATATGCCCACAACACTTGATAAAATTCGTCCGCCCAAGTTTCCTTCACCTTTTCGAGCCTTGTCTTAATCTCCTGCAGAAGGGTTCTATTAGTCACCTCAGCTTCGCCGTTCGCCTGAGGATGGGCTACTGATGTGAAGTTGTGGGAGATGTTTAGATCTTCACAGAATTCGATGAATCTTGCTCCCACGAAGTGCCGCCCATTATCAGTGATTAGGGTCCTAGGCAGACCGAACCTACATACGATCGACTTCCAGACGAAATCTTGCACTTTTGCTTCTGTGATTTTTGCTAGTGGTTCGGCTTCGACCCATTTGGTGAAGTAGTCGATCGCTACAAGGAAGAATTTTCTCTGTCCCGATGCCATGGGAAAGGGGCCAAGGATGTCCATCCCCCATTGCGCAAAAGGCCATGGGGCACTCAAGGGTGTAAGCTCGGTGGTGGGCTGTCTCTGGATATTGGCATATCTCTGACATCGATCACACTTTCTGACATATTCAATCGAATCATGATGCATTGTCGGCCAATAATATCCTTGGCGAAGCAACTTGTGGGATAAAGATCTAGCCCCCAGATGGTTTTCGCAGATTCCTTCATGTACCTCCCACAAGGCGTAGTCAGCTTTTGAAGGTCGGAGACATTTCAAAAGGGGCAAAGAGTATGATCTCTTGTACAACTTGCCCTCATAAAGGATGTATCGGGAGGCTTGATTTCTGAGCTTCCGAGCCTCTTTTGCATCCTGAGGGAGAACCCTATCTCTGAGATAGGTTATCAGTGGGTCGACCCAGCTGGACTCGTGGTCAATTTCCATCACGGGCCGCGATTCTTCTGTACTCGGGCACTTTAGAACTTCAAAAAGAACGCCTTTGGGTAATTCTATCGGAGCCAATGTTGCCAGCTTGGAGAGAAGGTCAGCCCTGATATTTTCCAACCTCAGAATCTGTCTGATGTTGAAGCTGCGGAAGGCGGGGACGAGCTCCTTTACCCTTTCAAGGTATTTAGCCATGCTGTCCTCCCGCGCTTCATAATTTTCGTTGACTTGTCCCACTACCAGTTGAGAGTCGCTGTGGACCCAGAGCTGATCTATTCCCAGCTCTTTGGCAATCCTCAGTCCTGCGATCAGAGCTTCATATTTCGCTCCGTTGTTCGTTGCGGGGAACTCAAAACGTAGAGCATACTCCGCGATGATTCCCTCCGGACTGATCAAGATCAGGCCCGCACCTGCACCTGATATGTTGGAAGACCCATCCACATAGAGGGCCCAAAAGCGATCAGAGGGATCTGCTTCTTCTTTTGGAGAGTTCGATCGGGGCTTCAGGCCGTCAATTTCGCCTTGTTCAGGTTCGGCCTCCTCTGGGATGGTACACTCCACTATGAAATCTGCCAATATTTGGGCTTTCACTACTGGCCTGGGTCGATAGTTGATGTCGAATTCTGTGAGCTCGATCGCCCATTTTGCCATCCTCCCGGAGGCGTCCGTCTGGTGCAAAATTGCCTTGATCGGTTGGTCGGTGAGCAGCATTACGGTGTGCCCTTGAAAGTAGGATCGTAGCCTCCGGACTGCAATCAACAAGGCGTAAATCAGTTTTTCTAATTTGGTATACCTGGTCTCAGCGTCTCTCAACGCGCGACTGATGTAGTAGATCGACCGTTGGACTTTCGCTTCTTCTTTGACAAGGATAGCCGCGAGAGCCATGGGAGAGATCGCCAGGTATAAAAACAGTTCCTCCCCAGGCTCCGACTTTGCCAACAACGGGGGTGAGCCGAGGTAGCTCTTTAGTTCTTTGAACGCCTGCTGGCACTCAGAGGTCCAACAGAAGTTCTTCGACTGCTTGAGGGTTTGAAAGAAGGGTAAGCACCGTTCGACCGACCTTGCGACGAAGCGATTCAGGGCCGCTACCCTCCCTGTAAGACGCTGAACCTCTTTTATCAACTTTGAGGCAGCCATCTCTTGGATGGCACAAATTTTTTCTGGATTGGCCTCAATCCCACGCCCCGACACCATGAAGCCCAAGAACTTTCCCGAGGTTACTCCGAAAGTGCATTTAGTCGGGTTCAGCTTCATTTTATATTTTCGGAGAGCGTCGAAGGTCTCCTCGAGGTCGGCGACGTGATCCATGGAAGATTTACTTTTTACGAGCATGTCATCCACGTAGACCTCCATATTGCGGTCGATCTATTCTTTGAAGATTTTGTTTACCAACCGCTGGTAGGTTGCACCTGCATTTTTGAGACCGAAAGGCATGACCCTGTAATAGTAAAGGCCACGGTTAGTAATGAAAGCGGTCTTTTCTTCGTCTTTCGGTGCCATCCTGATTTGATTATAGCCAGAGAATGCATCCATGAAGGTGAGGAGCTTATGGCCCGAGGTCGCATCCACCAGTTGATCGATTCTGAAAAGGAGGTAGCTGTCCTTTGGACAGGCCTTATTCAGCTTTTTGAAGTCTATGCACATCCTCCACTTGCCGTTTGCTTTTTTGACTAGGACAATATTGGAAATCCAATCAGGATAATTGACTTTCCTAATGAATCTGGCTTTAAGGAGCTTGTCCACTTCCTCGGCTATCGCTCTCTGCCTCTCTGGCGCATGACCTCGGATTTTTTCTTTCATCGGTCGATGCTTTGGATCGACGGCCAGACGGTGCTCCATGACTTCCGTGTCAATCCCCGGCATGTCTGCTGGAACTCAAGCGAAAATATCTGTGTTCTTTCGTAGAAAATCGACGAGACGCATCCGCACCTCCTCCCCCAGGTTGGAGCCGATCATCGCTACATGCTCCACGTTCTCATTGTTCAAAGGGATCGGTACCAGATCTTCGATTGGAACACCCCTCTCTTCAGTGAGGTCGTCGCGAGCATCCAGTCCATCCACTGGACAGGGGTCAGATTGGTCGCTTCTTTGCAAGGCTATATTGTAGCAGTGTCTAGCCAGGGCTTGGTCTCCTCGGACCTCTCCGATCCCCTAGTTGGTGGGGAACTTTAACTTCAAATGGTAGGTTGATATGATGGCTCGGAGAGCATTGAGGCTAGGTCGGTCGAGGATTGCGTTGTAGGTTGACGGCGCCTTCACCATCAGAAAATTCACCAGAGCCCTGGATTGCCTTGGATATCGACCTGCGGCCACAGTCAAAGTTATTATTCTCTCCGTCGGAATAGCATCGTCGGTAAACCCTACCAGAGGGGAGCTAATCGGCCTTAAATGACCGTCAAGGATGGGCATTCTTGAAAAGGTATCGTAGAACAAAATGTCGGTCGAACTTCCATTGTCGACAAGAATGTGGCGGACGTTATAATTTGTTATATTCAAAGAAACTTCAACCGCATCGTTATGAGGGAATTGAACTCCCTGAGCGTCTTCTTCAGTAAAGGTTATGGGCTTCTCAATCTTTTGTCGCTTGGGGGGTACGGCCAGTACGTTGGTTGCTTCTTGCCGGGATCCTCCCGAGATGGTGTTGGCGAAATCCGTCGAAGGCCGATTGTCCGACCACTCCGTGCCTGCGACCATTGCCGGAGGATGTGGGGCCCGAGAACCCAGAGGCGAGATCGGAGCCTGAGATCTGGCTGTGGAGGCCGTGGGTCGCCTTGTGGATGCTTCGCGAGAAGTCATCGGGCGAGGATCCAGTGGGGGGAAGGAGGAGCGGATGTCGGAGAAGATGACCAGAGGCAGTTTCGTTGAGCGCTCCTTTAAGAACAAGGGTGCTGCGAAGGTTCACACCCTTCCTCTAGCACCAATCCTGTTGGTGCAAAAATCTACTTGCACCGGAGAAGCTGGAGTCGCGGTCGCCGCCGGGACCTGCAAAAGAAGTCTAAACCGGAGGTGGGGTTGCTCCGGCAAGACCCTTCGACGCTCAAGTCAGTTCTCTGCCTCAACAAGAATGGAGTGCTCGAACGAAAATTTTAGCAGAGTTTCTAGGTAAAAATGAGAGCTTAGAGAATAACGTATCTGGGGTCCCCTTTTTATAGGCGGAGAGAGCAACAGATTGATAGTGATGTTTGTAACCGTCTGGCAGTGGGCTGCCCATGGTCAGGAGGAGTTTATCATGAAGAGTAATGGGGTGGAGTTGTGGCTGTAATCATGGCTCGCCATGTGGAATCAGTTGCGGGGGGTGGAGCGGCATCCGTTGTCGTGACTCGCCAGGGAGTGGTGGAATCGCACAGGATCCACCGCAGGGAGTGGAGCAGAATCATGGCCGTTAGTACGGCCTGCCAGGGAGTAATGAAGCTGCATAGGATCCACCGCGGAGAGTGGAGCAGAATCGTGGTCATTATTGTGGCCTGCCAGGGGGTCCAGACTTGTCGGCAGAAGTTCGGTTGGAGTCGGTAGCGAAGTCCGAAACCTGTAGGAGCTCGGACGAGGTCTTCCTGCAGTCGAAATAGAAGACGAAGTCCGACTCACGTAGGAGTCCGGATGAAGTCTGCCTGCAGTCAGAGTAGAAGACGGAGTCCGGCTCCCGTAGAGGTCCGAACGAAGTCTGCCTGTAGTCGGAGTAGAAGACGGAGTCTGGAGTAGAAGACGAAGTCTGGCTCCCGCAGGAGTCCGGACGAAGTCTTCCTGTAGTCAGAGTAGAAGACGGAGTCTGGCTCCCATAGGAGTCCGGACGAAGTCTGCCTGTAGCTGGCGAGATCAGGCTCCCGTAGGAGTCTGGTCAAAGTCTACCTGCAATTAAAGTCAGAGGTGAAGTCCGGCTCCCGTAGGAGTCTGGACGAAGTTTACCTGCAAGCGAAGTCATGGGCGGAGCCCGGGCGAAGCCTTCCCGCAGTCGGGGTCGAGGACGGAGCTCGGCTCCCGTAGGAGTCCGGATGAAGCCTTCCAGCAGTTGAGGTTAGGGACGAAGTTCGACTCTCGTAGGAGTCCGGACGAAGTCTGCCTGTGGCTGGAGTCGGAGACGAGATCTGGCTCCCGTAGAGAACTTACCAGCGGTCGAAGTTGGGGACGAGGTTCCGGCTCCCGTAAGAGTCCGGACGAAGTCTGCCTGTGGCTGGAGTCGGAGACGAGATCTGGCTCCCGTAGGAGTCCGGACGAAGTCTTCCTGCAGTCGGAGTAGAAGGCGGAGTCCGATTCCCGTAGAAGTCCGGATGAAGTCTGCAAGCGAAGTCGTGGGCGGAGCCCGGCTCCCGTAGGAACCCGGGCGAAGCCTTCCCGCAGTCGGGGTCGAGGACGGAGCCCGGCTCCCGTAGGAGTCCGAGCGAAGTCTGCCTGTGCTGGAGTCAGAGACGAGATCTGGCTCCCATAGGAGTCCGGACGAAGTCTTCCTGCAGTCGGAGTAGAAGGCGGAGTCCGGCTCCCGTAGGAGTCCAGATGAAGTCTTCTTGCAGTCGGAGTAGAAGGCGGAGTCCGGCTCCTGTAGGAGTCCGGACGAAGTCTACAAGCGAAGTCGTGGGCGGAGCCCGGCTCCCGTAGGAACCCGGGCGAAGCCTTCCCGCAGTCGGGGTCGAGGACGAAGCCCGGCTCCCGTATGAGTCCGGGCGAAGTCTGCCTGTGGCTGGAGTCGGAGATGAGATCTGGCTTCCGTAGGAGTCCGGACGAAGTCTTCCTGCAGTCAGAGTAGAAGGCGGAGTCTGGACGAAGTCTGCCTGTAGCTGGCGAGATCAGGCTCCCGTAGGAGTCCGGACATCGCGAAGAATCTAGTCGGCGCCGGCGGGGTCCTGCTCGTCGACAAAACTTGGGGGCATGGCGGAGGCTCGATCGTCTGGGAGGTTTGAAGAGGCGTTGCCGGAGGTCGAAAGTCAGTTGGATCCCCGGAGGGTCACTCCCATCGCAAACTTCGGCTGGGGGGTATTTTATACCCAACAATTTTGATTTATTTTAATCTTTCACTATATGATCTTAAAAAAGTTTCAAGATCTAACCCTGAAATCCTAGATCTGGTTCATACATATTGCTCACGGCTCAATCGATTAAGGCAGTCCTCCACCGTTCGAATACATCGAGACAGATTGCAAAATGAGCCTTACAACTCTCTGAGTTCGACATTAAGTTCTGCCCAAAACCTTCAATTAAAGCTCAGATCTTGGCGGACTTCGTCCTTGAGTGCACCATCCCTAATGAGAAGGGCTCGGAGGTAGTGGAGAGTAGCTCAATGGTGCTAGAGGAACAAATAAATATGAATCCTGATCCTGAAGACCAGTAGATTCTTCATATAGATGGGTCTTCCAATTCATTGGGATTAGGAGCTGGGATTATCTTAATTGGGCCGAAAGGTGATGTGGCGGAGTACGCTCTGCGGTTTGAATTTTCAGCCACCAATAACGAAGCAGAGTATGAGGCTTTAATTATCAGGCTTAGACTTGCAAAGGATGTGAGAGCCAAATACTTGAAGGTCTTTAGTGATTCTCAACTAATGATAGGACAAGTCAAGGACGAATATAAAACTCGAGAGGAAAACATGATGAGGTACCTCGAAAAGATAAGAGAATTGATCACATCTTTTCTAAGCTTTAATATCCAACAGGTACCTCGAATATAAAATACACAGACGGATACACTGTTAAAACTAGCAATCTCTCTACCGTTCGAATTCCAAAAAGAAACTTACATCGAGATATTGAGAACCTCAAGCCTAGAAGAACTTCTTACTATCTAATAGATTGATGAAGAGCCTTGCTGGATCGATCCCTTGCTAAAGTATCTTAGGTCGGACGAATTACTACCT
The DNA here is from genome assembly GCF_000442705.2 of Elaeis guineensis. Classification (NCBI taxonomy): domain Eukaryota; kingdom Viridiplantae; phylum Streptophyta; class Magnoliopsida; order Arecales; family Arecaceae; genus Elaeis; species Elaeis guineensis. Next base: position 74,734,107 of record NC_025998.2, read on the forward strand.
GATAGCTGGAAAGCTTGAAAAATCAGTAAGTAGGCTACCTGCTATGTGCTTCATGATGATAAGCTATATAACCGATCATTCTTTCTTCCACTTCTGAGGTGTCTGCGACCATCCGAAGCAGACTATGCACTAAGAGAGGTCTACGAGGGGATTTGTGGAAATCATTTGGATGCAAAAACTCTTTCTTACAAAATCCTCCAATAAGGCTATTATTGGCCTTTGATGCAAAAGGATGCTTCCAATTTTGTCAGAAGGAGCGATCGCTGTCAGAGAATTTTTAATATTTAGTATCAACCTATGGTGCCCCTTGTTCCTATCGTCGCTCCATGGCCTTTTGCTTAATGAAAAATGAATATTTTGGATCTCTTTCCTCAGGCCTCAGGTTAGCGCAAATTCTTCCTGGTGGCCATTGATTACTTCACAAAGTGGATGGAGGCCGAGCTCTTAGCCCGTATAACAGAGACTAAGGTTAAAGATTTCATCTGAAAATCTATTATTTGCCACTACGGTCTCCCTAGAGTGCTTGTAACTAATAATGGCAGACAGTTTAGTAGCTTCTGGCTCTGAGAATTTTGTGAAGACCTTAGAATTGAATAACGCTTCACTTCAGTTAGATACCTACAAGCAAATGGAGAGGTTGAAGTAACGAACAGGACTCTCTTACAAGATCAGAAGGCCAGACTTAATCAGACTAGGGGATCCTGGGTGGACGAGCTGTATCATGTGTTATGGGCATACCAAACAACTCAGAGAATTTCGATCCGAGAAACTCCATTCAACCTTGCAATCAGAATCGAAGGAGTAATACTAGTTGAGATCGAGCTTCTTTCCTTTAGAGTCGAGGAGTACAATGAGGACACTAACTCAGAATGGTTGTGAACCAACTTTGATCTGATTAAAGAAAGTAAGGAATGAGCTGTCATACGAATGGTCTCCTACCGATAAAAGGTGACCAAATACTATAATTTTTGAGTTAAGTCTAAGGAATTCTGAGTCGATGATCTGGTGCTGCGGCGCACCGAAGTCTCACAACCTATGGAACAGAAAAAGCTATCACCTAATTGAGAAGGTTCTTATCAAGTGGATGAGATAGTATGCCTCAAAACTTATAAACTTAGGCAGCTTGATGGAACTCCACTCCAAAAATTAAGGAACTCAGCTAATCTCTACATATATTACTAGTGATATTATAATTTTACTGAAATATATGCATGAATGAATGTTCCAATTTGTCAACGTCGATACTTCCACATATAAGTGAGAGTAATACCAATGAGACACTTATATTGAAACTCGACCTTTGATCGATCTTGAGATGTTAAAAATCTTTAATCGGCTTATATTTAAACTCAACCTTAGGATGCTAAAAGTTTTTAATTAACTTATATTTAAATTTGGCCTTTGATCGGCTTTGAGATGTTAAAAACCTTTGATCGATCTTGAGATACTAAAAGTCTTTGATCAGTTTATATTTAAACTCAACCTTTGATCGACGTTGAGATGCTAAAAGTTTTTGATTGACTTATATTTAAACTTGACTTTTGATCGACCTTGAGATGTTAAAAATTTTTGATCGGCTTATATTTAAATTTGGCCTTTGATCGGCCTTGAGATGCTAAAAGCTTTTGATCGATTTATATTTAAACTCGATCTTTGATCTGTCTCGAGATGTTAAAAGTCTTTGATCGATTTATATTTAAACTCGACCTTTGATTGATCTTGAGATGTTAAACCTCTTTGATCGGTCTTGAGATGCTAAAAGCTTTTGATCAGCTTATATTTAAACTTGACCTTTGATCGGCCTTAAGATGCTAAAAATTTTTGATCGGTTTATATTTAAACTCGACTTTTGATCAGTCTTGAGATGTTAAAAGTCTTTGATCGGTTTATAGTTAAACTCGACCTTTAATCGACCTCGAGATGTTAAAAGTCTTTAATCAAGTTATATTTAAACTTGACCTTTGATCGGTATTGAGATATTAAAAGTCTTTGATCAGCTTATATTTAAACTCAATCTTTGATCCGTTTAAAAATTTTAAAAGCCTGAGATTGGCTATAACTATCTCTATTCTAGCATTGAAAGTAAAAGAAATGTACCAGTATATAATCTGAGGGCTTGCATCATCTAGCTACTTCCTCAGTCTGATTCTCAAACTTGGGAGTAAGGGGGTAGCATTATGAAGATTGAAATTTTACTAAAATAAAGCTTTTACGTTTTACCACCACCATGTGGAGTCAGTGTGATTCAAAAAATAACAACATATATATATATATATATATATATATATATATATATATAATATGAATGCATGGTTGGAAAAGTTATTACTTTATTTCAACAAAAAATATTTACAAGAGTCTAGTCAGCTTTTTGTCTGACATTACAAAATAAAAAAAAAAATTGACTACTCAGCTGGTGGGGCATCATCGACTGGTTGCACTTCGTCGACCCCGAAAATTATCCTATCATCAAGATCTTCGATGCATCGCGCTCTGTAGAGAATCATGAATTCTAAAAATATGTAAGTATTCCCTCACTTCTTGCGTAGTTGCATCAAAGCGTCTTTCATGTCCATCTCGAGATTAAGCAGCTTGGATAGATCAAGTTATGGGTATAAAATTTGAATTGCATTCCAACAAAAGCTGTAGCTGGAATCACGCCCAACAGCAAAGGTCGTGTGGATCGTCGACTGAAAACTATCTATTAGTTGCTTATAGGATCAGAAAGAAGAAGCTCTTTCTCCTCCCATCGGAGATCGGTCTTCTGGTTCCCGCTCTCCTGATCGAGATCTTTCATCATAGAAGATCAGAAGAGCTCTTTTAGGTCGACGACTGCAATGGGATCAGTCACTTGGATACCTGTAGTACGTCCTTGAGAGCGGCGATGATTTTTTTGCTATTCAATGCCTTTTGTAATTTTGAAATTTTCTCTCTGGCGTTGCGGAGTTCATCTTGAAGTTGTAATATCCGCTCGGACCTCGCCCATCCAAATTCTCTGCACTTAATCAGAGACTCCAAGTCATGGATTTCTCCATGAGCAGAGTCAAACTGACGATGATATACAGTCAATTTTGTTGCCATGCCCCAGGACTGCTTTTTCCCTGCGTCAGATATCTTCTACATCTCTTCGGCCAATCGTGCCTTCTCAATGCTACATGCTACAACTCTTCACTGAACCTCTTGTTGAAGTCTACCGACTTCTTTTTCGACCTCATTAAATTTTTTTTAAGCCTTTTGAAGTCTCTTTCCTCGATTGGCTGCCTTTCCTTCGAAAAACTTAAGGTTCTTCTCCAGACTCTTAATGTGAGCTTTAATTTTGACCACCATCTCCGGAGGAAGAGGAGTGGCCAGTAAAGGAGCAGCAGCTATTGGGTTGATGTCACAAACATCATTCACCAACTATGCAAATAATTGAAAGCGATGAATTCAAAAAAAAGACTCGTAATTTTATTTTATTAAATGAAAGTTTCTTATAGAGATAGACAAAAAAAAAAGAAAAAAAAAAGAGAGCAAAAAGTATAAGTATTCAATCCCTGACCTTCTCTTGGGATGTTGTATCTGAAGGAAGCTTGGAGGAACTTGCATTAGTAGTTGAAGAGGAGGATGGCTTGGCAATGTTCTCCTTCTAAAAAATGGAGAGCTTGGAGTTAGTGTGAACTTTCTCGCCATCTTCATCTTCATCTTCATAGTCCAAAAAGGTGAGATCAAACTCCGGATGCTCCTCCTCTATCGACTTTCGACAGTTGATCCATCCTTCTTTGTGAGTTTGATGAAAAATCTTCTCGTTGAAGGCTACATGACTGTCATGATATTCTTCAGATGCCTTAAATATCTCAACTGCTCGAGCCATCTCCTTAGTGAAGGCAGGTGATGCCTTGAATTCCTCAACAGAAGAGTGCTTGGCATCTTGAATGTGCTCCTCAGTCCTTCTCCACCTCTTTTTTCCTCTCCAGGGCGAGGATGAGATCGAACTCCACCTGTCCGAGGGCCCTTTGGAGATGCTTGGCCTCAGCCTCTAGTTCTTTAATTCTCGTCTGAGCTATCTAGGCATCTATCTCGACTTTCTTCTCAACCTCTTGCCCCTATGCCTCCCTGGCCGAGCTGTTCGACAAGTTGACAAGAACATGGAGTAGCTATATTTCAAATCGACTAAGTCAGAGAAAATATGATGATTAAAAAAAAAAGAAGGGTGATAGGATAAATGCTATACCTAGTGACCCATGATCAAAGACAGCTTCCTCAGATTAAAAATGCTCATCTTGTCTATCTGCTCCATCTGGAGATGCTTGGCCTCAGCTTCTAGTTCCTTAATTCTCGCCTAAGCTATCTGGGCATCTGTCTCGACTTTCTTCTCAACCTCTCGCCCCTATGCCTCCCTGGCTGAGCTGTCCGACAAGTTGACAAGAACATGGAGCAGCTATATTTCAAGTCGACTAAGTCAGAGAAAATATGATGATTAAAAAAGAAAAGAGGGGTGATAGGATAAATACTATACTTGGTGACCCATGATCAAAGACAGCTTCCTCAGATTAAAAATGCTCATCTTGTCCATCTGCTCCAACTCTATTTGAATTATGGAGTTTTTGACAGTTTCTCAAACTGCCTTTCAGTCTTGAAAAAATAAATCCTTCAGAATGTCGTTGAGAATGCCTCATCATCGTCAGCCTTCTTAGAAGATCCTACCCGAGTAAAGGTCTTAGAAGGCTGAGGTCACTCGACAATCCCTTCTTAGGAGTCGGTAGTCAGGGTCGGAGTAGGTGCAGGTGTTGCCAAAGCTACTCCGACCTCGAAAGAGAGTGCTTAGTCGGCAGTGGTAGGCTCTTGGCTAAGCTCGATAGATTTTAACTTTTTCTTCCTCTCGATTCCAACGACTTGAGTCTTCTTCTTCTGTGGAAGAGAAGCCTTCAATTTCACAATATCCTTTGCCGAGAGTTTCATTTCTACAGTTGTTCAACAAACATCGGGTTAAAGAGCTATATATATATATATAAGAGCATAAATGACCCCACTTACTCCTAGGGTCACTAGAGGAAAGCCCTGTTGAGAAAAGAGATTCATCGAACAAAAAAGCTCATCTAGATGACGAGTGTTGCGATCCAAGAGACTCCAAAGTCCTTTCTTTTTCTTGGCACTCAACTCTACGGGCTTCAAGGATGAAGCTTCGATCCAATTCCAATCCGAAAGCCCCTAGTCATCTATCAAAGCATAAGAAACAAAAAAGAAATGGCTCTTCTATCCATGAATGGATGAGGGAGCACTAGAGATCAGAAAAGTGACACCTCTCTGAGAGGAAACATATAGTCAGTCGGCATATGGATGTTTCTTCAGTATGAAGAGAGCTCGAAAAAGAGAAATCAAATGTCGGACTTCCGTCTGAGAGTAAAGTATAAAAAATCCTATGATATATCTAAAAAAATTTAGAAATACAGTACAGAAAGTGATTCCATATAACCTAAAAAGCTCAAAGATGAAAGAAAAAAATGAAAAATCTAAGACCTGTCTAAAGATTTTTCTCATACACTGCAAATCGGCTTGGAGGTGATTGTGAACTCGAGCAACAGAATCAGAAAGTTCAAGATGAAATTCGTCTGGAATAGAGTATTGGGCTTGGAGCAACTCCAGATCACTTAAGGTCAACTCGGATTGGATCTCATCGGGCTTGACCAAAGGGTTGATTCTGGACTTAGGATTTTTTGGATCCTTCACTTTCTCTCGCATGGGTCTCTTACTCACAGAGCTTTCGGAACCCGTCATGGAGATAGAAATCTAAAGGAAAACGAAAGGAAGAAAAATCTAGAAGAAGGTAAGAGGGACTTACCTTCGAGTAAAGGATCAAGAGGAAGTGACTATCTTTTGAGAGCCCTTCACATGGTGGAGAAAGAAGAAAAACTGGCTGTGGGAGTTTTGGAGCAAAAAAAATGGCAAAAGAAGAAAAGTTTTCGCAAAAGCCAGCAAGGTAAGGAGAAATAAAATAAAAGAAGCCATCCCTTTAAATAGAAGGACGCACGTCTCTCAGAGGACATCAAATCACTACAAATTTCTAAAATAAACCATGCGTCAAGCCATCATTAGCTTAAAGCTGGCTGACGGTCTCCACATTTAATGTGTCTCAATAGAAAAGAGTGACGTCTATGCAGATTTTGAAAATTTCATCATTAGTTCGACAACTTCATTTGAAAAACTGCATGTAGATATTTGGTTTAAAAAAATCTCTTCACATCTCCGATCATTTAGAATGCCAAAATAAATACTTTCGTAGCCTAACCAAAGCTCGAACTAGAGAGTAGGAGGTATCTGTTAGGAGTAATTTAGAATGGGCTGATGATGTGTGAAGATTCAAGCCCATTATGACCTATTGGATCCATATCAGCACCTCTCAAGCGGCCTAATTGTTGTGGTTTGCCCGACTCCTGATTGGCAAATATCTATCCCGACCTTTGATCGGAGGCTATTCTGTCTGACCTCTCATCGATATATTTTTGATCCAACTTTTGATCTAAAAGAGCTAGTCAGAGTGCACACCTTAAGCAATGCAGTCACGTGATTGATTATGACTCATCAAACCCCTAGTCGGATAGTTCTTTATCCGAATTCTAGATGGAAAAGTTTGGCCTGACCCTTGATCGGAGAGCTTGTTGGTCGATCTCCAGTTGCATCCGATCCTTATACGGTTTGCATATCGGAATAATTTCTGGTCAGCATAACAACTGCGAGTCAGCTAGTCTTTCGAATCAATCCATCTAACTGAGCCTTAGTCAGAAAACTATCAGTCTCAACTCTTAGTCGACATGCCACACTTTCTGACCTCTCCTCGGAAGCAAATTGATTCGGCTCACGGGTGCAAACTGACCACGACTGTCAATACTATCTGGGTGTAACCGTCTGATCCTGAAATCTTGCAGGTGCAACTGTCTGGTCCTAAAAATCACAACCAAATAATCGCATCAGATTCGTTAGTCTCTCTTTTAAGAATGATTACACGGTCATCTTCTCTATAAATACTTAAATTTTGAGAATTCGGATAAGCAATCAATTTTAGAGAATTAAAATTTTTTTTAATTTGAACGTGGAAAATTTTTTATCAAAAAATAGTTTTCTGATCCAAATTTTTTTATAGGTTGCTTTAGTATTGTCTCTTCTTTTTTTTTTTTTTTTTTTTTTTTTTTTTTTTTTTTTTTTTTTTTTTTTTTTTTTTTTTTTCATCATCATCATCATCATCATCTTCCGACGTCAAACAAAAATAAACCGCATAGAAAGCTTGACAAGATTTGAGAAAGCCATCTTGTCAGCATTCAAGACTCGTTACTATTTGAGAGACCACTACTTACCAGGACCCACAAACCTTCGTTTATACTCTTGACCGACGGCCCTGGCTGGGCAATGTTGGTTCCCTCCAACTTCCCAGCTTTATAAGGCAACATACACCACTTCAAAACAGCGTTATGTTCTTCATCCGTGAGGCATTAGGACCCGTGCGATCTTGGCAGACTGGGAAGTGACCCGATGGCATGGGTCATGGGAGTGCACGATGCGATTCAACTCATCTCCTACCTGCCTATGAAAATCTCGAAAGATTTCTCTGCCCTAGAAGAGCCTCTATCCCCGGCACACTCCGACGAGCTCCTCCTACCATACATGAGAACGGAAGCTCCTTGCTCTGCAAGAACCTAGGAACACAAAAATATACCCAGAAACTGCACACGTTGATCATTCAAGAAGCGGTTGCGGGAATTCTCGACTCTTTCATGGTGACTACTGTGAGCGTCACGGTGTCGTTTGCTACAGGGCATGGGCGCCTTAAGTTCGTCGTCTCTGCCCCGCCGCTATGGAGGTTGAGCAACTCGACGTCGAGGTCGAGACCGAGGCTGCCGAAGAGAGCGTGTGTGATAGCCCAGCCCAGCCAAACCCAAACGAAAAAAAAAAAAAGAAAAAATAGGGGAGAAGACTCCTTAAGAGACTCTTCTTCCTCCTCTCGCCGGCTCCCAATCGAAGTCGGAGACGAGTTCCCTCCGGCCCTATTTAAGGAGGAGATCCCTCCTCTCCCCTTTCCATCGAAAATCCTAAATTCAAACGGCGGCAATCGCCAAAAAAATCTCACGGAAGACCGTCCCTGTGCCGTCCAATTTCTCGCCGGAAAAGCTTCACCGGCGACGGAGGTAAGCCTCCTCCCCTTCCTCTCTCCTCCCCCTTCCTTTCCGTGTTGATGTGCACGCTCGTCGACGACCGAAGTCGCCGGATTTTGTTGCGAAAGTAACCATCATTTTTGCCGTTTCTTTTTGATTCCGACGCCGGTGGTCACCGCCGACCACCGGGTTTGGCCTCCTCTTGCTGCCGGGTCGCCTCTCCTCCTGCCGACGGTCGCCCCATGCGGGTTGCACCGTCGGCCGGCCAGCCAACGAGGAGACCTCAAGGTCTCCTGTTTCAGCCCAAAAGAAACCCACGGGAAAGAAGAAAAGAAGAAGAAGAAGGAGGAAAAGAAAAAGAAAAAGAAAAGAACAAGAAGGAAAAGAAAAGAAAAAGAAGAAAAAGGAAAAGAAAAAAAAAAGAAAGAAGAAAAATAAAATAATAATAATATAATAATATAATAAATAGGATTTTCTCTCCTCTCTCTTCCGTGAAAAAAAAAAGAAAGAAAAAAGGGAAAGAAAAGAAGAAGAAAAAAATAAAAATAAAAATAAATTAATAATGATATAAATAATAAAATATGAGAAAGAGAGTTTCTCTCTCTTCCCTCTCTCTCTTCAGTCTGAACTAGTATTTTCTCTCTCTAGAATTGGACTTTCTCTCTCTACTTTCTCTCTCTAGAATCCTCCCTCTGGATTATTTCTCTCTCCTAAGATTTTTAAAATTTTGAGAATAATGATGATGAATTTAAATGATCTTCATGATGGATTTTTGATCTGTGATTGTCGGATGGTACACCGACATCCACTTTGATCAGATCAGGTATTTTTAGATTTTATTTCTCATGATTTTATTAAATTATCTACATGATAATCTTAGCATGATTTGATCTGATCGATCGAATTTGTTGAATCATATCGTCTGAGAAGTCCAAAATGAATTTTCTCTCTCTAGAATTTTTTCTCTCTAGAATTTTCTCTCTCTAAAATATTCTCTATCTTGATTGATTCTCTCTCTAAAAAGGTTAGTAAATGAAAAAATTTCTTTTAATAGTCCTGATCTGATTCTAATGAAGAACTCTGATCCATAATTGTCAGACAGCGTACTTGCACCCACCTTAATCAGATCATGAATCTTTAGATTTGATCATCCATGATTTCGATCTAGCCATGACTTGATTTGATCATGTTGATTTCACCAATCGAGATATTGGACCAATCGTAATGTTGGATTGTGTCACCTGATCAATTCGAATTATACCTCATGAATTCTCTCTCCTCTGATTTTTTCTCTCTACTTGATTTTATGAAATCAATAAAGAAATCTCGGTCCTATCACTTCGAATCCGATTTGATCTGACAGTCAAACTTTGGATCATTTTGGTCCTAATTAGATTTTGATTAGATGAAATTAGATGACCGGACTCAATCTAAACTGTTGAAATATGGTGTTCGTATTCTTTCTAATTATTGAAATTGATTCTGTATAGGATTGTGGATGTTTGATTATGGGATATCGCGATATGATCTACGAATAGAATTTTTAGAAGAAAATTTATAGAATTATATGGATTTATTGGAATACGTTCGAGGTAAGTAATATTTTATTTTTTCTAAATTTATCGATAAATTATAATGTATTTTTCTGACATGATTTGTGAAACGATGCATGAATTGGATGAATGATATTTTGTTATGAAAATATCTTATTTAAAATGTTATGATGAAGCATGATTGAACATATTGATTTCATGATGCATTATATTGATTGATTTCGATACTACATGATTATATGTTTTATTATCGAAATTAGAATATGATTTATGAAGAATTATGATATAAAAAATATTATAAATTGACAACCTGACTATGTAAAGGATCCCGCCAATGGGGGCAAATACGTTGGCAATTGATTGTCCTGAGGGTTTATGTCGCCAGCGAGACCAGCGACATGTCGTCAGAGAGACCAGCGACAAACCACCAGAGAGACCAGCGGTTCCAAAGGATATGGCTGCCAGATGATTCGCAGCCTACCGCAAGCAGATACGCGGTATTATGATCCTGCCACAGAAAAAATATGGTCATAGCTCATGGTTGACGAAAAAAAATTAAAGAACAAAAGAAATTAAAATCCCGAAAGAAACTTGAATTTTCAAAAAAGAAATGAACTTGACATGAATTATATTGCATAATTGAAATTGATTTCAAATTGATGAACTCTATATGCTTATTTTCTATAAATGATTATTTACTTAAATACCTGATGAAATCTGTTGAGAAGTGATCATTGCTTACTGGGCTGTCTAGCTCATTACCTTCTATTTTACTGTTTTTACAGATATTGAGGAATTAAGATGATACAAGATATGAATGGAAGAGTGATCAGAAGCAGAATCTTTATACTTTTAATTTAGGTTGAAAGTCTTATTGAATTTGATGTCAAGACTATGAATCATTGTTAAATTTATTGAGATATTAAAGAAGAAATTTAGATCGTTATGTTTTGGATTTTAAATTATTGACTAATTATTCTGCTGATGTTTTAAGATAGCATGATAAGATGCCTTGCATGCTTATGGGAAGAGTTTTCTATAAGTATGCGGCGGTTGCCATGACCCTCGATTCACAATCTCGGGTCGGGGGCGTGATAATTATAGTGGTATCAGAGCATAAGTGGATAAATTATGAAACATAGAATCAGACATAGAATGGGTGTAAGTGGATAGACACTAGAGACATTATAGTGTAGATCTTTAATGATTGTAGTGGGAGAAATATTTATAAATTTTGATTAAATATTAAGATTATGTATAAAAGGATCGCAAGAGATTATGATATATGAAGTTTGAAATATGATGGATAATCTATAGATCATGATATGATTAGTTAGATCTTGATCGAAAGTAATCACAAAAGGATTGACATAAAATTTTATTATGCATTGTGGTTATTAATTTGATCATTGGTTATTCAAGTGAATCGTTAGTTCAAATTCGATGTGAGAATAATACTATGATATTACTTCTAGTTGAGAAGTTGACTATTATTGGCAAGATAAAGATTTGACGATAAAATATTATTCCAGGATGAACTAAGAAAAATCTTTTATGATGCTTGATTGGAATATTTATCGAAATTGAATTTGGTATGTGGATTATATATAAAGTGACATATTAGGATGAATGCATATTTGAGGATATTGTAAAGAAACCTATTTCTTATTGATGAAATTGATTATGAGGTTGTAGAATATTTATTGTATTGAAAGCTTTAATCATCATCCTTAGATCTAAATAATGGATCTTATTATGTCTCTTGGAGACTACATGATGTGTATGAAATTTCAATTTAAAGATTTCGTATCTAAATTGATCAAGAGATTTTCTGATATTATTGTTGATGTTGTTAATGAAAAATTGATATCTTCAGATTAAGATAAAAGATCTGATTTATATTTATTTCAGACTAAGGGATCCATGTGAATTTATAATTTAGAAATTTGAGATTTAAGAATTGATATGGAGTTTCTTTGCTTTTGTTAACGAGGTCCCTAATTGAATCTACTATTAAATGGAGGTTTGATTTTTTTGAAGCTTGTATAATTGTTATGAAAGGATATTTGATAGATATTGAAGATCTTGATGATAGAAATTTTAGAAAATATATATATATATAATATAATGATTTAAAATTCTTATATATTCTGATTATGTCCAAATTTGGTGGAGCATCGAAGGATTTTTTTTTTTTCGTTGAATTGACTAATAAGAATTTTTGGTTTGAAAATTATCGAATTGAATTGATATGAGAATTAAGATTTGATTCATATTGATTATACTAAATCTATATGATGGTTTAAATATGATATTAGACTCAAGGGTTAATCAAGATTATTGTATACCAGTAAAAGTATGAATGAGAATCGAAAGTTAATCTTTGACTTCAATTGAAATTTGAAATTTTAGATCTTTTCTATTAATTAGATAAAGAAATAATTTGATCAAACTTTTTTTTTAGTGAACCTAAGAAATTTTGATTGTTAGATCAGAGTGTGCAGCAGAAGCATGGTAATCTAGATTTCTTTGAGTAAGTCAGGAATGTTGATTCTTTGAGTCAAAGAATTATGATAGATGATATAGTTTGATACAAGAAATTCATTGATATTAGAAAGAATAATATTTTAAAAAATTTTGAATTATTTTAGATATCTTAATGTGATAAGTAGTGCTTCCACCTACTATGCTACAAAAATTTTTAGCATCCTAATTCTAGGATGAGTGGACCCTTGATTTTTGATTTTAGATTTAGAATATTTAGAGATAAATTTTCTCTATCCTAGAATTAAATTTTATAATTCTTTATTTATTTAGAAGAATTTGAGATTATTTATCGAATAATGATTTCGATCTTAGATTATTATACTCAAATAATTATCTCCAGGGTAGAATGAAATTTGAAGTTAGAACTCTTTTGATCATTATTATTTCTCTGACTGAATGGAAAAGATTGAGGTTATCTATTGATATTGATGATTGTTCTATAAAAGATGGATTGGAGTTATTTATAATTTAATTTGATAATGAATTGATTAATTAAGAGTTGTTAATGTTTAGATAAAGAAAATTGGTATACTTACTTAGAATAGAGACATTGATTTTGATTATAAGAAAAATATAGTTTTGATTTAGATCAATTTTTGAGTTATTGATTTTATTATGGAATGACTTAATGATAAAATTTGCTTCAAGAATTAGAATATTTAAGAGTTTGAGGATTTGAGTAAGAAAATTTCGATGACTAGAAATAGTGATATTGATTCAATCTTTATGAAATGACTTAATGATGAAGTTACATCGAGAAATAAAATATCAAAAGTTCGAGAATGAGATTGAAATGATAAATCTTAACCTTTGAAAGTACGAATAAGAAAAAATATTTTTGAATTTTGATTGATTAGGATGTCATCATATGATTCATAAGAAGTATGTTTTTCCTATCTTATGATGGGTTGAAATTAAGAGTGGTTAATATTTTGAAATAAATAAATGAATGATGATGAATGAAGTTCTTATGCAAAAATAGAGACATTGATTTTCTTCTACCTATAAGAGATAGATTTGATTTTAATTTGAGTTATGAGATATTGAACATTAATTTTTACAGGAAATGAGATCATAATTTTGAAATCTTGAAATATTGAAAATCTTTGAGATGTTGATCTTGATAAATAAGAAAATGAATGGTTCCATTTCAGATCGATATTTGATGTACCGATTTTTTCCTTATGAAATGATTTAAGAATGAATTTATATCAAGAATTAGACTATTGAAATATTTGTGGGTGATATTCAAGTAAGAAACTATGAAGACTCAAGCAAGAAAAATTTCGTGGACGAAATTTCTTTTAGAGGAGAAGAATGTGATAGCCCAGCCCAGCCAAGCCCAAACGAAAAAAAAAAGAAGAAAAAATAGGGGAGAAGACTCCCTTTGGGAGTCTTCTTCCTCCTCTCGCCGGCTCCCAATCAGAGTCGGAGATGAGTTCCCTCCGGCCCTATTTAAGGAGGAGATCCCTCCTCTCCCTTTCCACCGAAAATCCTAAGCTCAAACGGCGGCAATCGCCAGAAAAATCCCACGGAAGACCGTCCCTGTGCCGTCCAATTTCTCACCGAAAAAGCTTCACCGGCGACAGAGGTAAGCCTCCTCCCCTTCCTCTCTCCCCCCTTCCTTTCCGTGCCGATGTGCACGCTCGCCGGCGACCGAAGTCGCCGGATTTTGTTGCGAAAGTAACCTTCATTTTTGCCATTTCTCTTTGATTCCGACGCCGGTGGTCATCGCCGACCATCGAGTTTGGCCTTCTCTTGCCGTCGGATCGCCTCTCCTCCTGCCGACGGCCGCCCCACGCGGGTTGCACCGCCGGCCGGCCAGCCAACGAGGGGACCTCAAGGTCCCCTGTTTCAGCCCAAAAGAAACCCACGGGAAAGAAGAAAAGAAGAAGAAGAAGAAGGAAAAGAAAAAGAAAAAGAAAAGAAGAAGAAGGAAAAGAAAAGAAAAAGAAAAGAAAAAGAAGAAAAAGAAAAGAAAAAGGAAAAGGAAAAAAAAAGAAAGAAGAAAAATAAAATAATAATAATATAATAATATAATAAATAGGATTTTCTCTCCTCTCTCTTCCGTGAAAAAAAAAAGAAAGAAAAAAGGGAAAGAAAAGAAGAAGAAAAAATAAAAATAAAAATAAATTAATAATGATATAAATAATAAAATATGAGAAAGAAAGTTTCTCTCTCTTCCCTCTCTCTCTTCAGCCTGAACTAGTATTTTCTCTCTCTAGAATTGGACTTTCTCTCTCTACTTTCTCTCTCTAGAATCCTCCCTCTGGATTATTTCCCTCTCCTAAGATTTTTAAAATTTTGAGAATAATGATGATGAATTTAAATGATCTTCATGATGAATTTTTGATCTGTGATTGTCGGACGGTACACCGACATCCACTTTGATCAGATCAGATATTTTTAGATTTTATTTCTCATGATTTTATTAAATTATCTACATGATAATCTTAGCATGATTTGATCTGATCGATCGAATTTATTGAATCATATCGTCTGAGGAGTCCAAGATGAATTTTCTTTCTCTAGAATTTTCTCTCTCTAGAATTTTTCTCTCTAAAATATTCTCTCTCTTGATTGATTCTCTCTCTAAAAAGGTTAGTAAATGAAAAAATTTCTTTTAATAGTCCTGATCTGATTCTAATGAAGAACTCTGATCCATGATTGTCAGACAGCGTACTAGCACCCACCTTAATCAGATCATGAATCTTTAGATTTGATCATCCATGATTTCGATCTAGCCATGACTTGATTTAATCATGTTGATTTCACCAATCGAGATATTGGATCAATCATAATGTTGGATTGTGTCACCTGATCAATTCGAATTATACCTCATGAATTCTCTCTCCTCTGATTTTTCTCTCTATTTGATTTTATGAAATCGATGAAAAATCTCAGTCCTATCACTTCGAATCCGGTTTGATCTGACAGTCAAACTTTGGATCGTTTTGGTCCTAATTAGATTTTGATTAGATGAAAATAGATGATCGGATCCAATCTAAACTGTTGAAATATGGTGTTCGTATTCTTTCTAATTATTGAAATTGATTCTGTATAGGATTGTGGATGTTTGATCATGGGATATCGCGATATGATCTACGAATAGAATTTTTGGAAGAAAATTTATAGAATTATGTGGATTTATTGGAATGCGTTCGAGGTAAGTAATGTTTCACTTTTTCTAGATTTATCGACAAATTATAATGTATTTTTCTGACATAATTTGTGAAATGATGCATGAATTGGATGAATGGTATTTTGTTATGAAAATATCTTATTTGAAATGTTATGATGAAGCATGGTTGAACATATTGATTTCATGATGTATTATATTGATTGATTTCGATACTACATGATTATATGTTTTATTATCGAAATTAGAATATGATTTATGAAGAATTATGATATAAGAAATATTATGAATTGACAACCTGACTATGTAAAGGACCCCGCCAATGGGAATAAATACGTTGGCAATTGATTGTCCTGAGGGTTTATGTCGTCAGTGAGACCAGCGACATATCGCCAGAGAGACCAGCGACAAACCGCCAGAGAGACCAGCGGTTCCAAAGGACATGGCTGTCAGATGATTCGCAGCCTACCACAAGCAGATACGCGGTATTATGACCCTGCCACAGGAAAAATGTGGTCATAGCTCATGGTTGATGAAAAAAAATTGAAGAACAAAAGAAATTAAAATCCCGAAAGAAACTTGAATTTTCGAAAAAGAAATGAACTTGACATGAATTATATTGCATAATTGAAATTGATTTCGAATTGATGAACTCTATATGCTTATTTTCTATAAATGATTATTTACTTAAATACCTGATGAAATCTGTTGAGAAGTGATCATTGCTTACTGGGCTATCTAGCTCATTACCTTCTATTTTACTGTTTTTACAGATATTGAGGAATTAAGATGATACAAGATATGAATGGAAGAGTGATCAGAAGCAGAATCTTTATACTTTTAATTTAGGTTGAAAGTCTTATTGAATTTGATGTAAGGACTATGAATCATTGTTGAATTTATTGAGATATTAAAGAAGAAATTTAGATCGTTATGTTTTGGATTTTAAATTATTGACTAATTATTCCGCTGATGTTTTAAGATAGCATGATAAGATGCCTTGCATGCTTATGGAAAGAGTTTTCTATAAGTATGCGGCAGTTGCCATGACCCTCGATTCACAATCTCGGATCGGGGGCGTGACAGCGTGGGCGGCAGGTGACGATGTGGATGAAATCGGGGCCAAGGCCACGCGGTGCCTAAAATCAGACTGGAAGGTTGGGAGGCTCACACGGCAGAGGACAAGGCGGCGGCTCAGTATCTAAGGCACCTTGACCCGGGTGCTGTGAGCACTTTGGGTTCCTTGTCTCCAACCCGCTGCCATGAAGGCCAAGGAGCTCGGCGAGAGGATCATCAACGACGAGTACCGCGGCAACAAAAACTACTTCGGTCGGATCCATATCTACGGCACCCACCTTTACCACCCTGATGCCTCCTCGACCGGATCCACGGCGGGGTCCGCCTCAAGACCTGCTATCAACCCGCCAAGAAGGAAGTACAGAAGCAACAGTAGCCGGCAGACCCTCCAAAGCCTCCTGCACGTCGAAGTCCGCTGGCACCGCCCATGAGAGGACCCCCCGAAGCCACCGAGCTGATCTTCACCTCCAAAGTCATCATAGGGGCCCCTCGACCACAGGCAAGACCCAACGTCCCCCTTGCTGTCACCACTGGTGTCACGCCTCCGACCCGAGATTGTGAATCGAGGGTCGCGGCAACCGCCGCATACTCATGAAGAACTCTCTCCATAAGCATGCAAGGCATCTCATCATGATATCAATGCATCACAGTGGAATAAATTCAAATAATTATTATTCAACTTTGATTCAAGTAATTTAAATCAAATATCTTACATCCAATAAAATTTTACTAAAAATAAAACAGTAGATCTAAATTCAATGAAGTTGACAATGCTAAATCTCACCGCTAAAAGCTCTGTTCTAATATTTCTTCCCACGCTCGAAATTAATTATCTAAATTTGAAAAATAGAAAGAAAGGTAATGAGCTAGACAGCTCAGTAAGTAACAAATATCTCAACTAGATAATTCAGATATTATATAATTTTCAAGAATAATATTGCAAATAAACATAAGAGTATATTTCATGCTGATTTAATGCAAATCCAATATTTTCAAATATTCACATATAATATAATCATAAAATCGATTCGATTCGAAACACTCGAAACTCAACAGCCTCGATTATGACCAACGTTTAACCTCCATTGACGGGGTCCATAGAATACCAACACACAACCCCCACTGACAGAGTCCACAAACACCAGCGCACAACCTCCACTGGCAGGGTCCACAAACACCAGCGCACAACCTTCACTGGCAGGGTCCACTGAGTACCAACGTATAATCTCCATTGGCGGGGCCCACTGAAACATAGTTAGGCTGAGAGCATAAATTCGATCTGTATCAAAATACTTTATACCATAATATATCATAATTTTTCACTGAATATGTGCATAAATCGATGTACTATAATATTTCAAAAGTACTTTTCTTTCAAAACATAATTTCATAAATCATGCATAATTTCAGAGAATAATTATTTATTTTCAGAATAAATATGGAATATCTCGAGAAGATGATTCATTACTTACCTTTCACGGAGCACTGAATGAACAGATCGACTAACTTTTAGGAGATTCTTTCGTGCCTATTATCCAAAATTATTTTTTTTACATTAATTTTAATTCAAAATTCAATCTAAACAGATCTCAAATCAAAACCTCACTTAAAATCAGACTCTTCCCTAAACTCGATCAAAATCATCAGATGAACCCTTCCACTACGCTAATCCTAGAGGAATAACTTTAGAGAGAGAGAAATCCATCAAGAGAGAGAAACAATCTAGAGAGAGAAAATTTTAGAGAGAGAAAGTAGAGAGAGAAAGTCCAATTTTAGAGAGAGAAAGTCAGGGTTCAAACTGAAAGAAGAGAGAGAAACTCTCTCTCTCATCATTTTTTTTTATTTTTATTATTTTATTTATTTATTTATTTATTCATTTATTTATATATATATAAGTATATATATATATATATATATATATATATTATTATTATTATTATTATTATTATTTTCTTTTTCTTCTTTCTCTTTTCTTTTCTTTTTCTCTTTTTTTTTTCTTCTTTCTCTTTTCTTTTCTTTTCTTTTTCTTCTTTCTCTTTTCTTTTCTTTTTCTTTTTTTTTTCTTCGGGCTCCTTCCAGGCCGAACAGAGGACCGGTGGTTCTCCGGCCTTGACCGACCGTTCAGGCCGCGGCCACCACGGTGGAGGCCGACGACAGAGGGGGGCCACTCCCCCGGTCACGAAAGAGCATGGCCGGCGATCGATTGCGATCGCCGGCGTCGGAAAATTCACGGGAAAAAGAGACCAAAACAGAGGTCCCTTTTTTCGACCGAAAATCGGTGACTCTCGTCGCCGGCAGCCGCGCACAAGGGCACGGGAGGAAGGGGAAGAAAGAGAGGAAGAAGAGGAAGACTCACCTCGGCCTTCGGTGACCCCACCGGCGGGCAATCACGGTGAGAACGAGGCAAAGATCCGCGGCTCTAATTCGGGAAAATCGGAGAGGAAAAGAGAGAAAGAAGACCGATGATCGGCTTCAAGGGAGGGAAAGGTCCTTTTATAGAGAACCCTAGGACTCCGAGAGGTCCTAGGATTCCGATCTTACCCGGGTCTCGCCGGAGAAGAAGACTCCTATCGGGAGTCTTCTTCCCGGTTTTTCCTCTGTTTTGTTTTTTTTTTTTGGGCTTTGGTGGGTTGAGATTTGTTGGGCTTGGGCTATAACATTCTTCACCCCTAAAAAAAAATTTCATCCTCGAAATTTTTCATACCTGTCACCAGTGTATTGGAAGCCTGTGCATTCTGTTGAGTAAGCGCATAAACTCTTCCCTGGGTTTTAGAAATCTGTCCACCACCCTTATGTTGTCCTTCATGAGTTCTTTGGCCAACTTGATTTTCAGTATTTAGCGGGCAGCTAGCAATTTTATGATCTATCTGACCACATTTGAAACAAGCACCTGTATTCCAATAGCAATCCTTGTCTGCATGATTTTTGCCATATCTGGAGCATGGCTCACCATCAATCTGTTGAGTCTTATTGTCTACTGCTCCCTTAGCTGATCTTTTGATGTTTTTATTATTCTGTCCTTGTGTATCATTTGATTTTGCTCTCTTTCTTTGCTTTCTTTCCCTTTCCATACGTTCTTCATTGACTTCTCTTTCAATTATCAGTGCTTTGTTTACCACATCTGCATAAGTTGTCAATTCATATGGAACCACTTATTTTCGAATCTCAGTTCTCAGTCCCATCTCAAACTTGTGAACACGTTCTTGCTCACCATCCACTAATCTCGAAGCAAATTTTGCTAACTCTGTAAATTTTGCTTCATATTCAGTCACACTCATACCCTTTTGCTTCAAATAAATAAACTCTTGCTCTTTCTGGATCCTTATACTCTGAGAAAAATATTGATCGTAGAATGCAACCCGAAATCTTTCCTAGGTAAGTATTTCGCCGTCTTGTTCATGCTTGCGCTGTAGTCGTTGACACCAGTTGTATGCTTCTCCTTGTAGTAAATAAGCTGCATATCGAATCTTTTCTTCATCAAGACACTCTTGGACAGCGAAGGCCTTCTCCATCTCCATTATCCAGTTATCAGCCTCCAAAAGTTCAGTAGTCTCCTTGAAAGCTGGAGGAGCAAGCTTTTTAAATTCTGAAATATTGTTCCGTTGTACTGGTTGCTCTCCATGTTATGGTGGTGGATGCTGATGTTGTTGTGTATCTCGTTGTATCTGCTGTTGTTCAAACATTTGCTGCTGTATTTGTTGTTGCGCTTGTACCATCCTGATTAGGGTCTGCATTAACTGAGCCATATCTGATTCTTGACATGCTCTCGAAGTACTCCCATTAGGATCTACGACTCCCTCCTCCTGAGAGGTGCCACTGGTCAGATGGGGAGTGCTACCATCCCATGGTTGTGATGTCTCTCTTGCAATTTCTTGAGTAGTTCTTGTCATTCTACGGGGAGGCATGGTAACCTTGTAGTAGTAAAACCTTATTAGATTCATTTATCTATTTGTTAGGATAGATTTATTATGATGCTCATACTTTAACGTCCCAATATTCCTAATGTTTACCCACCTACACTCATACTATGTCAAATTCTATGTGTCATAATTTATCCACTTATGCTCTGATACCATATTAATTGTCACGCCCCCGATCCGAGATTGTGAATCGAGGGTCGCGGCAACCGCCGCATACTCATGAAGAACTCTCTTCATAAGCATGCAAGGCATCTCATCACGATATCAATGCATCACAGCGGAATAAATTCAAATAATTATTATTCAACTTTGATTCAAGTAATTTAAATCAAATGTCTTACATCCAATAAAATTTTACTAAAAATAAAATAGTAGATCTAAATTCAATGAAGTTGACAATGCTAAATCTCGCCGCTAAAAGCTCTGTCCCAATATTTCTTTCCACGTTCGAAATTAATTATCTAAATCTGAAAAATAAAAAGAAAGGTAATAAGCTAGACAGCCCAGTAAGTAACAAATATCTCAACTAGATAATTCAGATATTATATAATTTTCAAGAATAATGTTGCAAATAAACATAAGAGTATATTTCATGCTGATTTAATGCAAATCCAATATTTTCAAATATTCACATATAATATAATCATAAAATCGATTCGATTTCAAACACTCAAAACTCAACAGCCTCGACTATGACCAATGTTTAACCCCCATTGGCGGGGTCCACAGAATACCAGCGCACAACCCTCACTGGCAGGGTCCACAAACACCAGCGCATAACCCCCACTGGCAGGATCCACAAACACCAACGCACAACCCCTACTGGCAGGGTCCACAAACACCAGCGCACAACCCCCACTGGCAGGGTCCACTGAGTACCAACGTATAATCTCCATTGGCGGGGCCCACTGAAACATAGTTAGGCTGAGAGCATAAATCCGATCTGTATCAAAACATTTTGTACCATAATATATCATAATTTTTCACTGAACATGTGCATAAATCGACGTACCATAATATTTCAAAAGTATTTTTCTTTCAAAACATAATTTCATAAATCATGCATAATTTCAGAGAATAATTATTTATTTTCAGAATAAATATGAAATATCTCGAGAAGATGATTCATTACTTACCTTTCATGGAGCACTGAATGAACAGATCGACTAACTTCTAGGAGATTCTTCCATGCCTATTATCTAAAATTATATTTTTTACATTAATTTTAATTCAAAATTCAATTTAAACAGATCCCAAATCAAAACCTCACTTAAAATCAGACTCTTCCCTAAACTCGATCAAAATCATCAGATGAAGCCTTCCACTACGCTAATCCTAGAGGAATAACTTTAGAGAGAGAGAAATCCATCAAGAGAGAGAAACAATCTAGAGAGAGAAAATTCTAGAGAGAGAAAGTAGATAGAGAAAGTCTAATTCTAGAGAGAGAAAGTCAGGGTTCAGACTGAAAGAAGAGAGAGAAGAGAGAGAAACTCTCTCTCTCATCATTTTTTTTATTATTTTTATTTATTTATTTATTTATTTATTTATTCATTTATTTATATATATAAGTATATATATATATTTTTTGTTATTATTATTATTATTATTATTATTATTATTATTATTTTCTTTTTCTTCTTTCTTCTTTCTCTTTTCTTTTCTTTTTCTTTTTTTTTTCTTCTTTCTCTTTTCTTTTCTTTTCTTTTTCTTCTTTCTCTTTTCTTTTCTTTTTCTTTTTTTTTTTCTTCGGGCTCCTTCCAGGCCGAACAGAGGACCGGTGGTTCTCCGGCCTTGACCGGCCGTTCAGGCCGCGGCCGTCACGGCGGAGGCCGACGGCAGAGGGGGGCCACTCCCTCGGTCACGGAAGAGCATGGCCGGCGATCGATTGCGATTGCCGGCGCCGGAAAATTCACGGGAAAAAGAGACCAAAACAGAGGTCCCTTTTTTCGATCGGAAATCGACGACTCTCGTCGCCGGCAGCCGCGCACAAGGGCACGGGAGGAAGGGGAGGGAAGAGAGGAAGAAGAGGAAGACTCACCTCGGCCTCCGGTGACCCCACCGGCCGGCAATCACGGTGAGAACGAGGCAAAGATCCGCGACTCTAATTCGAAAAAATTGGAGAGGAAAAGAGGGAAAGAAGACTGATGATCGGAGGGAAAGGTCTTTTTATAGAGAACCCTAGGACTCCGAGAGGTCCTAGGATTCCGATCTTGTCTGGGTCTCGCCGGAGAAGAAGACTCCTATCGGGAGTCTTCTTTTCGATTTTTTTTCTGTTTTGTTTTTTTTTTTTTTTTGGACTTTGATGGGCTGAGATTTGTTGGGCTTGGGCTATAACAACTGGTCTCTCCCAGCTCCAACCATCCGAGCTCCCTGCTCGTGACTTCGAAGCTCTCCCGCACTGAGGTTGCTCCCAGCGGAGCCGAAGTCGCCCACAAGCGATCCCAAGGTCTCCCCTGCACGTGCATCGCATCCTCTGCTGTTGTCGAAGCCGAAGCATCCCCTGTTCCTCCTGTATGCCCGGTGAGGTAGTCCCGACCGATGGAGCTTCCCGCGCACCTCCTGTGCACCCGACGGTGCCGACCATCTCTTACGGCATCGATCCACCACTCACAGCGCCGATCTACCTCCCACGACGTCCGGAGTCACCCCGTTCCCCACAATGGGCCCAAGGCCATTTGGCATGCCCAAGATCCTTGCCGACGCCGAAGCCATCCACAGACGGTCCTGTTCCCCGTGCGCGCACATCCAGCGGCCCCGAAGCTCTCGCTAACCGTAGTCCCCCCACGGCACCTACGGCCCCAGCGTAATGGCAAACTCTGATGAGTACTTTTCCTAAATAAAACAAAAAAAAAAATTATTTATCTAAATAATTTAAATTCTAATTTATTTATGAATCTAATGCAAAAAAAATAAAATATTATTTTGAATGATATTTTATCAAGATCACGTCACCCATAATTTCCACATAAACATCATCTAAAAAAAAAAAATAAAAAATACCATTTTCAATGGCATTTTTAAAAATACCATTCAAAATAGCATTTTCTAATTTTTTTCAAAAAAAAGAAAAAAAATAAAAAAGAATAGAAAAAAATAAAATTTATAATTTTAAATTTATAAATAAATAAAAATTTTAATTTTAAATAAAATTTAAAATTTAAAAATTTAAAATTTTAATTCAAATAAAAAAGATAATTTTAAATTATTTTTTCTTTTCAAATTATTTTTTTTAAAAATATCTAAACAAAAATTTAAAAAATTTAAAAAATTTAAAATATCATAGAAAAAAGAAAAAAGAAATGTGAAAAAAATAAAAATTATAAATTTAAATTTAAAAAAAAAATAAATTTAATTCAAAAAGATCATTTCAAATTCTTTCCCCATTTCAAATTAATTTAAAAAAAAGTTCCAAAAAATAAAAAAATAAAAAGTGTCATTAAAAAATCAAAAATTTTAAAAAAAATCAAAAAAATAAGAATTATAATTTTAAATTTAAAATAAATAAAATTTTTAAAATTAATTAAAATAAAAAATATCATTTAAAATTATTTTTCTAATTTCAAATTAATTTATTTAAAAAGTATTCCAAACAAATAAAAAAATAGCCTAAAATAATTTCATAAAAATAGAAAAAAATGAAAAAAATAAAAAAAATTATATAATTATAATTTTAAATTAAAAAAATTAAAATTTTAATTTGAATTAAATTTTGATAAAAGAAAAATAAATGCCATAAAAAATGAAAAAAAGAGAAAAAATATGAAAAAAATTTATAAATTAAAATTTTAAAAAAAATAAGAATTTAACTTTAATTCAAATAAAAAAATATCATTTCAAATTACGTTCTCCATTTTAAATTACTTTTTAAAAAAATTATCTGAAGAAAAGAAAAAAATGTTGTAAAAAAATAAAAAATACCATAAAAAAGAAAAAAAAGGAAAAGAATAGAATTGAAAAAAAATAAGAATTGTAATTCTAATTCAAAAATAAAATTTATAATTTAATTTTTAAGAAATAAAAATTCTAATTACAATTGAAATAAAAAATATCATTTTAAATAAGTAAATTATTTAAACTTAATTGTTTAAAAAATAATCTAAATAAAGGAAAAAAATACCTAATAAAATGTCAAAAAGATAAAAATAGGAGAAAATTGAAATTATAATTTGAAGTTATAAAAATTTTAAATTGAATTCCAAAAAAAATACCATAAAAGAAGTGAATAAAAGAGAAAAAAATGTAAAAAATTAAAAATTATAATTATAAATTAAAAAAAATTAATTTTAATTCAAACAAAAAATTATCATTCAAATTACTATCTCCATTTTTAATTAATTTTATTTATTAAAAAATTACATAAAAATAATTAAAAAAATTAAAAAAAGATTAAAAAAACCAAAAAAAAGGAAAAGAGAAAAAAAAGAAGAAAATGCCAAAGGGAATGGCATTTTCTCCCCTTCCCCCTTCTTCTCTCCCTTCTCTCTCTTCTCCCTCTTCTCCCTTCTCCCTCTTCTCACTCTTCTCCGACATCTCTCCGGCGGCACGGCGGCTAGCTCCCGACGGCGGTGAGCTACCTCATCTCTCTCCCTCTTCCTCTCTCTCTCCCTCTTTTTCGTTGGCCGTCGGCGTCAGAGGGCCGGCGGTGGGCTGCGCACCCTGGCGGCAGGCCGCGGGCCCCAGCTGCGGGCCCCGACCCTTCCCTTCCCTTGGCCGGCCCCCTCCTCTCCCTCTTCCTCTCTCTCTCTTCCTCTCTCTCTCCCTCTTTTTCCTTGGCCGCTAGCGACAGACGGCCGGCGGCGGCCCACGTACGGCGGCGGCGGCCCCGGCCCACGCACGGCAGCGGCGGCCCCGACGGTCTCCTTCCCTTGGCCGGCCCCTCCTCTCCCTCTTTCTCTCTCTCTCTTCCTCTCTCTCTCCCTCTTTTTCCTTGGCCGCCAACGTCAGAGGGCCGGCGGCCGGCCCGGCCCCTCCCCTTCCCTTGGCCAGCCCCCTCCTCTCCCTCTTCTTCTCTCTCTCTTCCTCTCTCTCTCCCTTTTCCTTTGCCACCGGTGACTGATGGCCGGTGGTGGGCCCCGATGGTCCTCTTCCCTTGGTCGGCCCCTCCTCTCCCTCTTCCTCTCTCTCTCTTCCTCTCTCTCTCTCCCTCTTTTTTCTTGGCCGTCGCTGACAGACGACCGGCGGTGGCCCGACGACGGCCCCCCACGGCGGGCCCCTTCCCTTGGCCGACCCTTCCTCTCCCTCTTCCTCTCTCTCTCTCCCTCTTTTTCCTTGGCCGCCGGCAACAGACGGCCTGCGATGGCTCGGCGGCGGCCCCCCGCAGCGGGCCCCGGCAGTCCCCTTCCCTTGGCCGGCCCCTCCTCTCCCTCTTCCTCTCTCTCTTCCTCTCTCTGCCCCTCTTTTTCCTTGGCCGTCGGCGACAGACGGCCGGCGGCGGCCCATGCACCCCGACGGCGGGCCCCGACAACGGGCCCCAGCGATGGGCCGCGGGCGGGCCCCATCGCGGGGGGGCTGGGGCGGCGGGCCCCATCGGGGCGCGGCAGTGGCCCCCTGTGGCAAGCCTCGACCCTCCCCTTCCCCGACAGTGGGCCCGGCGGTGGGATATGGCAGGTCCTAGGCGATGGGCCGCGATGGCGGCAGGCCCCATCGGGCTCCGGCGGTCGCTCCGCGATGGCCCTCGGCGACGGCCCCACGATGGCCCCCCACGGTGGGCCATCTATTTTAATTTTTTTTATTTTTTATTTTTATCTCATTATTTTTTATTTTTAGTTTTATCTCATTAGATTAAGATGTATTTTAAAATTCGATTCAATCATAATTTAAAAATTTTAAAATATATTGCATTTCATAAAAATGTAGACCCGTCAATTGACCAATGTAGAATATTCTACGATATCCGTATAAAATATATATTTGAATATATATTTTTATACGGATACCGTAAAATATATACATTGGTCAATTGATTGTCCAGTTTGGACAGTTTGAAAATTATATTTAATCCGTATAAAATATATATTTGAATATATATTTTTGTATGGATACCGTAAAATATATACATTGGTCAATTGATTGTCCAGTTTGGACAGTTTGGAAATTGTATTTAATTCTATAAATAATTACATTATCGAATGATATGTGGAGGGTTCGAGAAAAATTTCGGACAGTATTTTTCTTTAGTTCTCCTCAACATTTTGAGTCGTGTGGGGAGAACTAAGGGGAAATACTGTCGAAATTTTTTTCGATCCTTTTTGCGTATTGTTTGATTAATGTAATTAATCTATAGAATTAATGCAATTCTCGAATGAGATAGGATCTATTTGTACCTATTTGTTGATGATATGATGCATGTATCATGTAAATCTTTTGAAATGATAAAATAATTAGTAATACTAAATATTTTGATTTTGATTTTATCGTAGGTTTCTTTGAGAAAATGATCAGTACTCGAGTTCGTGTACTATTGTATTATGATGGCATGATACAGAATGATGAAACTGGTGTGCAGTATAGTCATCCTGTAAATCAGATGATTAGAGTATCTTCATCATTATCACGTCAAGAATTATTGGATCATTTATACAGCAGTATTCCTGTAGACAAAGAAAAATATGAAATAAAATTGAAATAGAAAGCTCCTAATCTGTCGGGACAGTTAATGCAGAGCAAATATATCTTAGTTCCAATTGATGACGATGAAGATGTCGAAGAAATACTGACCTTTCCTTTGAAATATTCAGAATGTCAATTTTTAGAATTATATATTAAAAAGGAAGATGTACTAAGCTTTGGATACCATAGTCGGCTTTTAACTCAAGCGGACAATAATGTTGAGCCTTCCTCACCTTTCATAACTCCTATGGTGCAAACTGATAGTGTTGAGGCCATTTTTGCAGAACAACATTCCACTACTACCGGTCCTAGTTGTCCAATTATTCAGAGTCCTATGGTGACTTCTCCTGTATCTTCTACTATGGTGACTTCTTCTTTGCTAGAAGTAGTGGTAAGTGCGGGAGACGACACTCATATAGGGAACGATGACTGGATAGTCGGTGGAATAAATTCTGATAGTCTAGGCTTTGAGTCAGATGAAAGTGGAGATGAAGACTGTTGGATGGATGAGGACTGTAGCAGTAATGATGATGATGGTGAAGATGAGAATGATGATGAAGATGTTCAGGCTAACATTAATGTGGAAGAACCTCAACCTCATTTGCACGAACCTCCATAATATTTTAACGATATAAATTTAGATGATGGTGGTTGTGTTAGTGCTGGTCGAAGATTGAACTCTGACAATCAGTTTTGGGACTCCTCGATGACTGAATTTTCTAAAGGTCTAATGTTTGAGAGTAAAGATTATGTAAGAAGAGCTGTTGATCTTTATCACATTATGAAGCATCGGACATACAATGTAGTTAGTCACATTCGAAATTATGGTCCATATGATGTGCATCATCAGATAATGTTCAAAATTATAAATCGAGGCTTCGTGCTGTATTGTTGAAAAAATATGGATATTTTCAAATCACAAAATACGAGGATCCTCACACTTATTTGTTTACGAGATTGAGTTGAGACCATAAACATGTCAGTGAAAGGATGATTAGCACACTAGTCCGACATATTGTTGAAAAAGATCTCGGGGTTAAAGTTGAAGCTATTGTGGCAACCGTTAATGATCAATTTCAATATACAGTGTCATACAGGAAAGCATGGTGTGGAAAGCAGAAGACATTGATTGATATTTATGGAGAATGGGAGCCATCTTATGCTAAATTACCCTATTATATGGCTGCACTTCAACATATAAATCTCGATACAGTTATTTCATGGATTTTTTTTCAAACTGTGAATTCCAATGTCTGAATTTTAAATTATATTTTCTGAGCTTTCAAACCATCTATCCAGGGTTTTATGTACTGCCGTGACTTTAATATATGAATGCTTGGAGCGGTGACTTTAATCTATTACCACACGAAGATTGGATGTATACACGTATGTTTAAATGTATTCCTGATCATCATCGTTTGAGACCCAAGTAGAAAGGTAGACCAAAGTCAACAAGACTACGAAATAAGATGGATGATAGACAAATAAGAAATAAGAACCACTGTGGCATTTGTAGGGAACAGGGTCATGACCACCGTCGCTGTCCTAGGATACTTCAACATACTTTAACTTCAAGCAGTGGAAGAAATTAAAGGCTCCGAAGACTTATTTTCGTCATTGTTTTATGTATTTCTATGAGATTGTATTTGAATATACATGTTTAATATCCTGAGATGAACTGAATTTTGTGTTTAAATTGTATTGTGTGACAATATTATGTTTAAAATATATTTCTCTTAAACTATATTGTATCTTATTTTTTAATACACCTGTGATAATATCGTTATTTTAGATTCATTAGCGTATTATGGCTTACGATCCACAGTATCCCGATCCTCGAGACAGCAGTATTCTTACATTGCAGGAGCACCATCGATTACAGACTATTTTAGATGGCGACGTAAGCATTCCAATCCTATTTACTATTTAATTTTTTTTTGAAAAAGTCATATACATTATCTAATTATTATATTTTATTACAGGAGCCCAGACACCTTCGTCTACGACGATCCGATGCTGACTTCTGATGGACAGAGGACATCCCACATAGAGTGTTAGATTATTTACGATATCTTAAATTTTATGGAGTATATCGGATTGGTCGTATACAGATGGACGTTGGTCTTATTACTGCTTTGCTTGAGAGATGGCGTCCAGAGACACACATTTCATCTTCCATTTGGTGAGGTGACCATCACTTTACAGGATGTCAGCATCCTTACTGGACTACCAGTTGATGGCGATCCAGTTATCAGAGTTGATCTCACGCTTACCATTCCGGAGTGGCAGGCTTTGTGCTTGCGATTGCTAGGGTTTGAGTCCAACGCATACTTTTTCGATCATTCATGACTCAGGATTGAGTGTTTGGATGATTGTTATCGATATTTTCATATTACGGATGATGCACCAGAGGAGATGGTACAGCAGTATGTTAGGGGTCAGGTGCTGCAATTGTTAGGTGGTGTCCTGTTACCCGGTACTTCATCGAATAAGATGAAGTTGATATTTTTGCCATTATTAGAAGATTTAGACTTCGCTCGTAGACTCAGTTGGGGCAGTGCAGTACTAGCTTGCCTATACAGAGCTATGTGTCGGGGTTCTTATGCTAATCAGAGCGAGATTGGTGGTTATCTTGAATTATTACAAGTATGTGAATTAAAAATTTTTATTTTTAATATTCAATTATATTTTACATTGGGTATATCATGTATGATTTTTTTGAAATTTACAGATTTGGATATGGGAGCGTATGCCGACTATCAGTCCATTACGATGATAGTTGCTCGAAATGCCATCAGAGCAGCAAGATCCTGATGTTCCATTCAGACTAGACGGACCATTGAGATATAGGTATAAAAATATTATTTTTTTTTTATTTCAAACTTACTATTTTAAATTCGATAAAATTTATTTAACATGAGTAGATTGTGAAACAGATGGAACGTTGCATTCAACGTTCATCACGTATCGACGAGAGTGGCACGGGTTTATAGGTGCTAGTTGGATACATTAGTTGATACATATAGACGGATAAATTTTAAATTTTTTATAAATATCATTTTACAGTATTCATAATCTATTAAAATTTTAGCTTACTAAATTTTTTTATTTTAACTTTATCAGTTTTTGTGGGAGCCATATACAGATGAGATATTGGCTATACTGCCACAGATGTGTACAGTTGAACACGACATATGGACTGCTAGGGTGCCACTTATTTGTTTTGATGTGGTAGAGTGCCATCTTTTCGATCGTGTCCTATGGCAGTTTGGTCAGATTCAGGACATCCCAGAGCAGTTTGATACCAGCCAGGAACTTCATCGTATTGATCGACGAGGGAGAGCTCGTATTGACTGACGTATCAGACATGCAGAGTACATCGATATTTGGGATGCACGTCGAGATCATATTGTTCATGGTGATCCTATTTTGAGAGGCCATTCATATACCGATGACTACATGGCTTGATTTTTTAGCATTACGATGCGAGTCATTGGACAGCCTCGGTATGCAGTTTTCGGATACGAGGGTGAGAGTTCTACTGTGCATCTTTTGGTAAGATTACGAAAATTACTTTATGTTATTGTGTTATATTTTTGTTTTATATTTTATAGTATACTGACTGTTTTATTTTTATTTTATAGACTGATTCTATGTCGGATCTTGTGTTGGATGCTCGTCGTGCTTTATCTATGACTGATGAGGACGAACAGATTTGGATACTGCAGGAGATAGAGAGAACAAGTTTCAGAACATTGGTGGTGATTGATGTTGATCTATATAGCTGTGCGCCTTGGTATGGAGCAGCCCGGGTGCCAGATATGAGATATACGCCGTCACCATATGTTTCACATATGCCATCACCGCATATTCTGCAGATGTCATCATTAGATGCTGCACAGATGCCATCGCCTTTTGATCCACAGATGGCAGTGCCTTGTTCTTCCTACATCCTCCAGATGACATCATCGGGTACCAGTTGGCCACATGAGTATGATACTTTCTTTTCAGATCCATCCGTGTATCCAGATGAGAGGGTTGAACGGGTCACTCAGTCCGTAGATGATCCGACAGCATCAATTATTCCTGAGCAGCATATTAGTAGATCTCCTCCACTGATATAGGGGAGGAGCCATCACAGCAGGAGCAGGAGCAGCCGGCGAGGACCTTCCTGAGAAGGTCCAAGCGACCACGAGCACCGTGACGTCTTTGTGGGACTTAGTCTTTGTTAGATTTATACTTAGTATTTTTTAAATTTTTATTATACTATTTTTTGTATGTTTGATATTTTTATTCTATTTAATAATATTAAATATTAATTTTATTTTATATTATTTAATTTCAAGTGATCGGATATTATGCTTTGTGCATATGGATACACATACTCGAATGTGTCTCAGAACATTAGGAGAGAAAAAGTTATGCTAAAAGGACTATAAAAATTATAGCGTAAATAATAATAATATATCGAATAATTTAATTATAAGATGAATTGGATCGTACTGGTACATCTCGATCTGATATAGGTACGAATAGGTACGTACGGTGTGGTATGAGAAAAAAATTAATTAATATTAAATAGAAAAAATAATTTGAAATGATATTTTTTATTTGAATTATATTTTTTATTTTAATTAAAATTAAAAATTTTATTTTTTCTAAATTTAAAATTATAAGTATAATTTTTTTCTATTTTTTTAAATTTATGGCTTCTTTATGGTACTTTTTATTTTTTTAATTTATTATTTTTTTAATATTTTTTTAAAAAATTTAATTTTAAATGAAAAAAGTAATTTGAAATGATATTTTTATTTGAATTAAAATTAGAATTTTTTTTAATTCAAAATTATACATTATATTTTTTTACCATTTCTTTCTAATCTTTTCTTTTTTTATGGTATATTTTATTTCTTTAACTTTTTAAGATTTTTTTTGAAATATTTTTTTTAAAAAAATTTTAAAAGGAGAAAATAATTTGAAATTATTTTTTTACTTAAATTAAAATTAATTTTTTTTTCAAATTTTAAATTTATAATTTATATTTTTTTTCACATTTTTTCCCTTTTTTATCTTTTTGGCATTTTTTAGGTATTTTCTTCCTTTATTTAAAATATTTTTTAAAAAATTAAATTTAAATTAATTTAGTTATTTAAAATGATGTTTTTTTATTTGAATTATAATTAGAATTTTTATTTCTTAAAATTAAAAATTAAAAATTTTGTTTTTGAATTAGAATTATAATTCTTATTTTTTTTCAATTCTATTTTTTAATGGTATTTTTTATTTTTTTACATCAATTTTTTTCTTTTCTTCAGATATTTTTTTCAAAAAATAATTTGAAAGAGACAAAATATTTTTAATTTGAATTAAAGTTAAAATTTTTATTTTTTTTAAATTTTAAATTTTAAATTTATAATTAAAATTTTTATTTTTTTAAATTTAGATTTATAATTTTTATTTTTTCATATTTCTTTCTCTTTTTTTCTTTTTCTATGATATTTTTAATTTTTTAAATTTTTTAAATTTTTGTTTAGATATTTTTTTAAAAAAATTAATTTAAAAAGAAAAAATAAATTAAAATTATTTTTTTATTTAAATTAAAAATTCAAATTTTTATATTTTAAATTTCATTCAAAATTAAAATTTTTTATTTATTTATAAATTTAAAATTATATATTTTATTTTTTCCATTTTTTCTTTAGTTATTTAAAATGATATTTTTATTTCAATTATAATTATAATTTTTATTTTTTTAAAAATTAAAATTATAAATTTTATTTTTAAATTAGAATTACAATTCTTATTTTTTTTAATTCAATTCTTTTCCTTTTTTATGGTATTTTTTATTTTTTTATAATATTTTTTTTTCTTCAAATAATTTTTTTAAAAAATAATTTGAAATGGAGAACATAATTTAAAATGATATGTTTTTTTGAATTAAAGTTAAAATTCTTATTTTTTTAAATTTTAATTTATAAATTTTTTTTCTCATTTTTTTCTTTTTTTTTCACTTTTTATGGCATTTATTTTTCTTTTATCAAAATTTAATTCAAATTAAAATTTTATTTTTTTTAATTTAAAATTATAATTATATAATTTTTTTATTTTTTTCATTTTTTCTTATTTTATGAAATTTTTTTAGATTATTTTTTTTTTATTTTTTTGGAATATTTTTTAAATTAATTAATTTGAAATTAGAAAAGTAATTTGAAATGATATTTTTTATTTTAATTAATTTTAAAAATTTTATTTTTTTTAAATTTCAAATTATAATTCTCTTTTTGATTTTTTTTAATTTTTTATTTTTAATGCACTTTTTATTTTTTGTTTTTTTTTTTTGGAATATTTTTTTAAAAAATTAATTTGAAATGGGGAAAGAATTTGAAATGATCTTTTTGAATTAAATTTAAAATTTTTATTTTTTAAATTCAAATTTATAATTTTTATTTTTTTCACATTTCTTTTTTTTTCTTTTTCTATGATATTTTTAATTTTTTAAATTTTTAAGATTTTTGTTTAGATATTTATTTAGAAAAATTAATTTGAAAAGAAAAAATAATTTAAAATTATCTTTTTTATTTGAATTAAAAATTCAAATTTTTATATTTTAAATTTTATTCAAAATTAAAATTTTTATTTATTTATAAATTTAAAATTTAAAATTTTATTTTTTTTTCATTTTTTTCTTCTTTTTTTGGGGGGGGGAGAATTAGAAAATGTCATTTTGAATGGCATTTTTAAAAATACCTTTTAAATTGGTATTTTCTATTTTTTTTTTGGACGACGTCTATGTGAAAATTGTGGGTGATGTGGTCTTGATAAAATATCATTCAAAATGGTATTTTATCTTTTTTGTATTAGATTCGTAAATAAGTTAGAATTTAAATTATTTAGATAAATAATTTTTTTTTTGTATTATTTAGGAAAAGGACTCAAACTCTGATGGGCTGGTCAACCAACTGAGATTGACTAGTGGGAAGTGGGACTGTCCCTTGGATTTTAAAGGCTCCGAAGGAAGGTTCACTAGGCCATTAGTTCTCCACTTTAACTATAGGTTGCATACGATTTTCCCAGAGGCTGTACTATTGAGGCATCGGGGCACCGACTGATGATTCCAGACACTTAGCAGGTCCACAGGTCTGTAAGCCTGAGCCGAGAAAAAACTCCAGACCGAGCGAAAGCCAAATAAAGATTGATTCGAAGTCAGGTTTCGATCGATCTAAAATCAGATCTGGATCCATCCAAAGTCCAGATTAAAGCCGATCTGAAGTCCAGATCAAGCCGATCTAAAATCAAAAATAAATCTGATATAAAATCAATAATAATATACAATCGAAGCAAAAATAAGATCAAACCAAAGTAAAAATCAACTCCAAGACAAATAAGAAGAAAGAGTCAAGCAGAACCTAAGGACTCTCCAACAGAAATAAGTTTCATGATAATAGTGAAAGAATAATATCCTACAAGCCTCTCGTATATGGGAAGCGATGGAATATTTTTCTATAATTCATCTTCCAAATTCATGTATTTGACATTATTAATTAATAAAATAGACTTTTCAATTCATTATATACAGCATCTTATTATTGTTTTTAAGATTATAATGAACCCCATAGGTCTGGACAATAGTTTTAGGGCCGTGATGAGATCACGCCAGTGAGATCTAAATCTTTGATAGTCATGATTTAAAATATTTTCGATTATTGGTTCATTGAATCGAAGATCAATGATACTAGTAAGACTGTACGTCCTATGTATGCTCAGTGATGAGGGTGGTTGATCTCACAACCTCTTATATGGTGATACTAATATAAGGATGTGGGTGCTCATTAGAGAATGAGTTCACTGAATAGATCTATGAGAGAATATCTGATGGGATCTTATTTATATGTCAGCTGATTATTCTCTGTGGGAGTTGTGCAAGTGATCTTTTGACCTAATATTACTATGGTATCTTGTGCACATGAATCCATATTTTAGTTCACTTCCTAATTTATTTCTTTGATCCTTGTATGGGATGTTCTGGATGTGGTGAAGTGTGCATGAAGGTTGTGTGTGGTCAATAAGGGATCAGTCACTCCTAATAAGGGGAGCGAATATCCTATATAATCTCATAGGTTGATGATTCTAGAAGTCTTTGGTCAAAGTAGGATGATAATTTGAAAGAAATTTCTAATGTATTATCAACTGAATCATCATCTTTTGATCAAGATACATTTAGATAAGCAATTGGACTTGATATGATACCATGCTCACGGCTCATCTAGGATATTGTTTAACTGAAAAATTGAATTACACGGTAACTTGCCACTAAAAGATATTTTGATGATTTTTATCAAATTTTATTTTTTTTGGATAGTCATGACACGTTGCTAGACGTCAATCTTGACTTATGGACTCATCAAAATTAAAAAAAATTAATTTAAGAATTAATTAGGAAGAGTCCTAGTTAATTGGGACTCTTGAGCTGATATAATTTGATCGGATTAGGATTAGGTCAAGAGTTTATATCCACTGCTGGCTAGATTTGAAATCCAATAGGTCACACACTTTGAGATTTGATCTTTAACTGATTTAATTAGGATTTAATATAAATCTTAGGGGTTAATTTGATATGCTAGTATATTGTATTAATCCAAGTTCCTAATTAGGTTAAGTTCAAAGTGTTTAAGCTAAATCGAACATGTTGCCTTGGACCTAATTGGATTAGGTCTATTTTAATTGGATTCCTATCTAACTTGGAAGCATTTCAAGTATGGAGGGAGACCTCCATGCCACTCTGATTTCATGCCATAAATTAAATGCCGCCACCCTCTTTTTAGTGTTGAGAAGAGGAAGAGTCTTTCTTCTTTAAGACTCTTAACCACTTCTTAAATTTTCATCGATTCTTTTAATGTCACATGCCTAAAATAATGAGAAAATTATGGAGCATAGAAGAGGAAGACTCTTTTTGTGTGAAGCCCCTTTTGTACCACTTAGTGCATCAAAGAATTTATTTCTCCATGTGAAAGAAGTGGAGTGCCAAGAGTTGGTGCCCCTTGGGTCTCTTGACGTCTCTTCCTCATCTATTTAAATGGGGTGCCTTTTATAGGATAAGGGCTGAATTTTGATAAAAAATTTAGAGGCTTTAGTGTGTGATAAGAAAGAAAAAATTTAAAAAAAAGATAAGAAAAAAATTGAGTGGAAAAATAGAAAGAAGGGAGGTGAGAAAAATAGCGTGTGGTGTGCTTGTCCTAGGGTTTGATTTTTTCATATGTTGGAGTACAAAATCAAATCCTAGATTGTGAGACTTCTAGAGAGAATTCTCTTGACATGATCTTAGTAGTGAAATCGAAGGCATTAGTGCGTTGGTGCGATTGTTCTTCGAGTTCAAAGCCGATAATGTTCTTATGAAGAAAAGGCTGCGACGGTGTACCGATTGGGAAGGACCTTGACCATCTTCTATGTGAATCACCATTGGAAGACTTCTACTTTAAAGTCTTATAGAGATCACCTACTTACCATACTGCTCATTCGAGGAAGTATAATTTTCTATCTGTTTATGTGCTTGAATTTTGTTTTGTTCAACATCTACAAGGTGATTCTAAGACTTGGATTTCGATTTGATAGTTTTAATTGTTAAAATTTTTTATTTGCATGTTTAAAAATTTTTAAAATTTATATTCTATTATATGTCTGGAATCTAACAATGGTATCAAAGCTATCCTTGTTAGATTCAATCAAACAAATATAAAAGTTATAATATAGAATTGTTCTAATTCATATTTTGCCAAAATGTTGCATCGATTTCTAGCATCGGTCTTAAAATCAAAAATTATTTTTGACTTTATTTGAACCATAGATTTAAATTTTAGTTATTAAATTTTAAATTTATGATAATATGAAATTTAATGATTCATGGTTATTTGGTGCTTAAATTATTTTTGATTAAAAGTGTATTGCATGCCTAATTCGATTAGGATTTGTTTTAATATTGACTAAACTTGTTATATGTTAAGTCATTTGCATACCCTTATATAATTATTATAATCATTTTTTGCATAGTAATATGAATGATATTATAACTTGAAAAGCATATTGAATTGCATAATTTTTATGTTGCATTTTATGTAGTAGTTAGGATGTGCTGAGACCAGTTCAAGATCCTCTATAAAAATTATATTAAGTGTTAATGTCGGGATTCACTTACAAATCAAATATCGAATTTATTTGATCAATTGGCATCTAGGTAAGTATCTAAGGTGGTTTTCTAATTAGATCCATATGCTGGCCTGGCCAACTTTATTGATGTCTAAAAAAAGCGACGGAGAATCTCCCATCTGCTGATCTGGTCAATTTGATCTTATTAAGTTTCGGACTTAGATTGATTAGTGATTAGATAATATAAAGGCCTTCCTTCATGCTTGGTCAACAGAGTATGTCAAGATCTTAGTGAGCTTGTTGTGCTATCCACAAGACTTATTATAGAAATTAATATGATGCTGACTAAGTATATATTGATGCTTATGGCATATTTAAATAGTGTTACCTTATTGTGCTATCCACAAGGATGGCATTGTTGGATTGAAGGATTAACTTAACTAGAACACTATAGTTTATTGTGCTATCTACAAGACTATGAGTTATCTAGAGACAAGAGAGAAAAAAATTAAAAATTGTATAAAGTACAATTGGTAAAAAGTTACCTATTTTTGAACTCATAAATGCTTATTGTACTATCCACAGGATGTTTGTGAGGGATAGAGATCTCAACCCCACTTAGAAACATAATGATGTTTTTTATTTTTCATACTTGAAGGTTATGAAATTCGTTAAAATAGTGGGAGACACAATTAGACAAAAGTCCTAGTCTAGTTGTGTATGTCATCATGAGTTGTTCATTTATATTGTATTCTTGTTATTGTAGATTAACTGCATAAATGACATCCTCGCTGTCACTTCGAGGCATACTAGATGCTAATAAATTGATCGGACTAAATTATGTGGACTGATTGAGAAATCTAATAATAATTCTTACACAAAAGAAAGTCTTCTATATACTGGATTCACCTGCACCCTATTGGAGCAACTTTCTCAAGTGGTGGATGTTAGGAAACAGCAGAGATCTGGTTGTGGAGATCTTTGAAGGCCAGCAATCAAGCAAAATAAAAATAGCCTTCAGGATTTCAGCAACATTGTAAATCCTGTCGGCAAGATTTCTCTCTGCGATTTGAATCCTTTCTCTATCAGATCTGAAATCCATCTTTTGGAATCTGAAAGTACTCTTGATGAAGCCTCTAAAAAGATAAAAGATGGGGCATGAAACTACTCTTGGGCATCCAAGAGGAGGCGCACAAAAGGGGGGCATGCACAAGGAGGGTGCTGGTTTCTAGCATCTCCTTTCTTTCTTTTATGGATTGGCGGTCAAGAAACCCTAGGGTTTCTTACTACTAGAACATGGAGAAGACCAAAAAGAGAGAGGAAGGAAGAGAGAGAGAGGTTAGAGAGATAATGATTTTGTATTCCTTCGATTCATTGAGTTCGAATACAGTGCATGTTTATATACAGGGTCAATGTGATCCAACCCAAAAACTCTCCTGTCTAACTCAATATAAGATTGTGCTCATCCAAGCTCATGTACACCCATGACTTGACCCAATCTCATAATCTTAGACTCAATTTTAGTCTAAATATAAGTTAACCCCTCAAGGTCCAAAATCTTTGGACCTCAAGACCCGAAAGACTGACAGCCTTTCGTCCTAGGGCCCAAACTAGCCCTAGAAACCCCATGACCACCTCATGGACTTTAGATCTTGGCCTTAGTCTTGGTCTCCTGAGTCTTGGAAGTATCATATGAGGCCCAACAATCTCCACCTTGGTGCCTCAAGGCCTCAACCAACTCCATCCTGTCCATCAAGTACATCAGTGTCACACATTTTCGAAAGCCATCCCGTGAAAGTACCTTCGTCAGTGCATCCGCTGGATTCTCCTTGGTGTGGACCTTCACCAGCTTCACCTCATCTTCTTCCACAAGCTCTCTGATTCAATAATACCTAATAGCGATGTGCTTCATCCTCACATGGTAGATGGAGTTTTGTGCAAGTAATAGTGCACTCTAACTGTCACAGTGCATCCTGACGGCCTCCTGTGCGAGGCCCATCTCCAACGCCAACTCTTCAGCCATAGGGCATCCTTTGCTGCCTTCGTAACACCAATATACTCCACCTTAGTCGTGAATAAGTTTGTGATGGGCTGTAAGTATGATATCCATGAAATGGGACCTCCAAACAGGCTAAATATAAAATATGTCATCGACCATCGGATGTCCACATCTCCATCGAAATATGCATCCACGAACCCTCCTATCTACCCCAAAGCCTCTTTGGATGTGTTGGAGAGTCTCTCAGTACCTCCTAGTTGTCCGTAGTAGATGTCGACTCCAACAGTACCCATCAAGTACCTGAAGATCCCTTTCAGTGCTCGCCAATGCTCCCTACCTGGCTGTGCCATGAACCTGCTGACCTGGCTTACTGCATAGGTGATATCTGGCCTACAACATACCATGACATACATAAAACTCCCTACACCAGAGGCATATGACACTTTTTCCATCTCTTGAGCCTCTACTTCAGTCTGTGGCGACATCGTCTTCGAGAGTCTAAAGTGCTTGATGAGTGGCAGCTCTGTCGGTTTCACTTTCTTCGTCCCAAACCTCTCTAAGACTTTCTTGATATAACCTCTCTAAGATAAATGTAGCAACCTCTTGGCTCGATCTCTGAAGATTTTCATGTCTAAGATCTTCCTAACAGGTCCTAAATCCTTCATCTCAAACTTTCGAGACAAGACTGCCTTCAGTTCCTGCATAACCTTCCTACTCTTGCATGCTATAAGCATATTATCCACATACCAAAGTAGAAACATCCTAGACCCATTTTTCAAAGATTTAACATAAATACAAGAGTCATACTTATACCTGAAAAGTCTGATGCTCCTCACATAAAAATCAAACTGCTTGTACTATTGCCTCGGCGATTACTTTAGTCCGTACAGCGATTTCTATAATAAACAGACTTTTTCTTCTGCTCCTGGCTCTTGAAACCCAAGTGGCTGCTCCATATAAATACTCTCCTCTAGATGCCCATGGAGAAACACTATCTTGACATTCATCTGCTCTAGCTTCAAGTCCTGAGCTGCTACGATGCTCAGCAGCACCTTGATAGAAGTATGCCTGACGACGGAAGAGAAAACTTCACTGAAGTCGATGCCTTCCTTCTGAGAGTATCCCTTGGCCACTAGCCTCACTTTCTATCTGATATCTCTCCTTACATTGGTAAACCCACTTGCAACCAATGGGTTTCTCCTCTTGTGGCAACTGCATCAATCGCCAAATCTCATTCTTGTGGAGAGATTATATCTTCTCAGACATTGCTTGGACCCATCTCTCTCTGTCCTAGCTATCCATAGCCTCCTCGTAGGTGTAGGGGTCTCCATTCACTATCATCAGGGTATATGACACTGTCTCTTCGAAGCCATATCGTTCTGATTGCCTGACGTTCCTTTTGGATTGGTGCAGTGCAACCCCGATATCCGTCTTAGGTCTAGTTTGCTTATGCTGGACCTTCTGGCTTCTTTCATCCCGACGAGCTCTCTCCACCTGTGGAGACACCTTTGGAGAGTGCTCCCCCTGAATACCATGTCCTCTCGATGCACCTGCAAGTGGCAAAACAGAATAGGATGTTAGTTATCCAGTACTACCCTGCTGGACCTCCTACTGCTCTTACTGCTCCTCCATGCCATCTTGCCTTTGAAGAATTGAATTTTTATCAAAGGTGATATCCCTACTGATGACAACCTTCTTCTCCAAGGGATCCCTCAGTCGGTATCTCTTAATTCCTCATGGATATCTCAAGAACACCATCTTCCATGATTTACCATCTAATTTGCTCTGCGTACCAGCATCGATGTGCACAAATGCCGTGCACCCAAATATCCTTAGATGGCTCAGCCCAATCTTCCTTTCAAACCATTTTTTCTCTGAAATACTATCATTTAACTTAGTGTGAGATGATCAATTCACCAAATAATAGGCTGCATTCACTATATCAACCCAGAACACTTAGGAAGCCCTACCTGTAGTCTCATGCATCGTGCCTTTTCCATAAGGGTTCTATTCATCCTCTCAGCCATCCCATTTTACTGAGGAGTCTCTCTCATCGAGAAGTATCTTTTGATACCACACTCTTAACAAAAAATATAAAACTCCTTACTGGTGTACTCTCTGTCATTGTCGGACTGCAGACACTTCAAGCTCTGACCTGTCTCCTTCTCCACCTCAGCTTTCTATATCTTGAATTTGGTGAAGACTTCTGATTTTTCTTTCATGAAGTAGACCCATACTTTCCTCAAAAAATCATCTATAAAGGTCAAAATGTATCTCACTCCATTTCTCACTGAAATCGGGGTCGATCCCCACACATCAGTGTGAACTAGTTCCAGTGGGGCTACACTCCGAGCTGAACTACTGGCAAACTGTACTTTTCTCTGCTTTCTCATCTGGCATGGCGCATATACCTCTGAGATACCTCCATCCAGATCTAAAATCAGACTATGCTTGCTCAGCTCCTTCATCCCACGATCTCCCATGTGGCCTAGGTGGTAGTGCCATAACCGATGAGCCCCCTGCTGATCTTACGCTGCTACTGTATCAGATTTTTCAGTCACCATAGATCCTTCAATCCTGTAGAGGTTGTTCTTTATCCTCTTAAGTCTCATCTCTACCATGACTCCATTTAAGATGTTCAACACCCCACTCCTGGCATGATTGTTGAAGCTATAGCTGCTTCGCTCTAGGTAACCAAGTGACACGAGATTCTTCTTCAGATCAAGGACGTACTTCACATTAGTGAGCTTCCATACCATCCCATCAAACATTCTCACCCAAATGCTCTCAATACCAACAACTCGACATGGGTGATCATCTCCAAGTGTCACGCTCTCTTCATCCGTCTTGGTGTATGTAGCAAATCAAGATCGGTTTGGGGTGTAGTGATACGAA
This sequence comes from Elaeis guineensis, assembly GCF_000442705.2. Lineage (NCBI taxonomy): Eukaryota > Viridiplantae > Streptophyta > Magnoliopsida > Arecales > Arecaceae > Elaeis > Elaeis guineensis. The sequence goes on from NC_025998.2 coordinate 74,776,109, forward strand.
CAGACTAAATCTAAGGTCCATACATCTATGTTTTGCTTGTAACCACCTGATACTACCAAGAGGTCATCCTCCACCTCACTATCAGCTACCGTACTTAGTGCATCAGATCCTCTCTTATCTTCTTTTTTGTTCTTTCACTGCAGGCAATCTCATTTGAAGTGTCCGATCTCGTTGCACTTGTAGCACCTAGCTTCCTTCTTGCTCTTACTCTTTCGAGACTTTGACCATCCTCTTGACTTGCCTCTTTCTCTTTCTCTTCTTGATCTCTCCCCCACGACCAAGCCCTCCTAGGGAGCACCTTTTTTGGTCAACTTCTCCTGCTGTTCATTGGACCGCAACACCGAAACCATGTCTTCATACTTCAGGGTCTCCTTGCCGTAGAGCAGCATCGTCACCAATAGATCATAGGAAGGGGGTAGCGAGCATAGTAGTAGCATCAATTTGTCTTTCTCCTCTATCTTCACCCCGATGTTCAGCAACTTATTGCACACCTGGTCAAATTTTTGGATGTGACCCAAGACATCTCCTCCTTCCTGCATCCGAAGGTTGTATAGTCTCTTCTTCAATATCAGTTTGTTGCACATATTTTTTTTCATATACATAGTATGCAACTTCGACCACAAATCTTTTGAGGTCCTCTCCTCTAACACCGAATAGAGCATCCATCTGCCAAGCATCCTCTAATCACAGAACAAGCCTTCTTCTCCAGAGACATCCGCTGATGATTCGTCATCTCTTCAGGCTTCTCCTCCAATGCCTGATCCAGATCTGCTTGAACCAAAAGATCTTCTACCCAAACTTTTTAAATGAAAAATTTTTTTTTCCCATCAAAATTCTCAAAATCAACCTTCATGTTGCTTCCCATGGCTGGATCCAAACCAAAAACATAACAAAACTCCAAGGGATTTGAGAAATACCTTGACAGGATTCTTATTGAAATTTCAGCCTTTGAAGACCTTCAACTTTTGGAGTCTCCTTCTTTCTCCACACAAACCGTGCTCTGATACCAATTATTAGAGCAACTTTCTAAGGTCGTGGATGTCAAAAAATAGCAAGAATCTGATCATGGAGGTCCTTGAAAGCCAGCAATCAAGTAAAACAAAAACAGCCTTCAAGATTTTAGCAACCTTGTAAATCTTGTCGGTAGGATTTCTCTCTGTGATTTGAACTCCATCTCTATCAGATCTGAAACCATCTTTTGAGACTTGAAAGTACTCTTGATAAAGCCTCCAAAAAGGTAAAAGATGGGGTGTGGAACTCCTCTTGGGTGTCCAAAAGGGGGCGCACAAAAGGGGGGCGTGCACAAGGAGGGCGTTGGTTTCTAACGCCTTCTTTCTTTTTTTTTGTTGGCGGCCAAGAAACCCTAGGGTTTCTTACTGCTAGGATGTGGAGAAAACTAGAGAGAGAGGAAAGAAGAGAGAGAAAGGTTAAGAAGAAAATAATTTTGTATTTCTTCGATTCATTAAGTCCGAATATAGTGCATGTTTATATACAGGATCAATGTGACCTGACCCAAAAATTCTCCTGGTTAACTCAATATAAGTTTGCACTCATCCAAACCCATGTACACCCATGACTTGACCTAATTTTATAATCTTGAACTCAATTTTAGTCCAAATATAAATTAGTCCCTCAAGTCCAAAATTCCTGGACCTCAAGACCCGAAAGACTGACAGCCTTTTATCGTAGTGCCCAAACTAGCCCTAGAAACCCCATGACCACCTTATGGACTTTGGACCTTGGCCTTAGTCTTGATCTCCTGAGTCTTGAAAGCATCACATAAGGCCCAACACATCCGATACATTGGAGAAGATGCATCTGAGGAGGAAAGGGCCACATATAAGATGTAGAAGGATGACAATGTGACTGTCAAGTATATCATGCTTACCTCGATGAACAATGAACTTCAAAGGCAGCATGAGGATATGGATGTTCTTTCTATACTTTTTAATCTAAAGGAGTTATATGAAAAATAAAGTCGAACTGCTAAATATGAGAAATCTAAGCAGTTGTTCCGTGCCTGGATGACTGAAGGCACGTCTGTGCAAACATGCGTCCTTGAGATGATTAATTTGATCACTCATTTAGGACAACTGAGTTTTACTCTAGATGGTGAACTTAGTCAGGATTTGATCCTACAGTCACTTTCTAATTTTTTTTCTCAGTTTATTATTAATTATCATATGAACAAACTAACATTAGCCTACCTGAACTGCTGAATATGCATAAAACAGCAGAGAGTCATTTCAAAGGTGAAAAAGCTCCAGTTCTTCTTGTAGATAAGATCAATAAGAAGAAAGACAAGAAGAATTCTAAGAAAATATTGAATCCTAAGACTAGCATCTCTAAGAAAAAGACGAAGAAGATCTCTACCAAAGGTATTTGCTATCACTGCGGCAAAGACGGGCATCGAAAGAGGAATTGCAAGGAATATCTTGCAATTGTGAAACATAAAGAAGCAAATATTGCTAAAGGTTTGTATATGATACAAACAAATTTATCATTAAGTACTTCAATTTCAGATTCTTGAATATTGGATACCGCCTATGGCTCACATCTTTGCAAATCATTGCTGGGTCTGCAGAAAATAAAGAGCTTGAGTAAAGGTGACTTCGTACTATTCGGTGCTAGTGAAGAGTCCATCCAGGTCAAAATCATGAGAATCAAGATATTGAAGTTGCCTTCGAATAAAATTTTGAAACTGAAGACCTGTTATTATATTCCAAAAATTATTAAAAATATTATTTCTGTACTCTTGTTATTAGAATAAGATTTTAAAATAAATGCTAAGAATAATGGTTGTTTTATTTATTTTTCTAATAAATTTTATGAAAATATTTTTATTGATAATGATCTTCTATTCCTATCACTTAGTGATAATATATTTTATATTGATAATATGAAGAAAAAGAAGAGAGAAGATGTGAATGTCACATACCTCTGGCACTGCTGACTTGGTCATATAAATGAGTCAAGAATTAAATAGTTATACAAAGATAAATTTTTTGATCCTTATGATTTTGTATCATATGAAATTTGTGAATCTTATCTCATGGGTAAATTGACCAAGACTTCATTTACTGGACATGGAGAATGGATGAGTGACATTTTAGACCTTATACATACTGATGTTTGTAGTCTAATATCAACTCAAGCTAGAGGTGGATACTCCTACTTCATCACATTTACTGATGATAAGTCTAGGTTTGAATATACTTATTTAATGAAATATCAATCCGAAGTCTTTTGACAAGTTTAAAGAGTATCAAAGAATGGTTGAAAAATAAATTGGTAAAAGTATTAAAGCTCTTCGATCTGATCGAGAACAAGAATACTTAACTAGTGAGTTCCTCGATCATTTAAAATAAAATAATATTCTCTCTCAGTACATACCTCCTTATACTCCACAATTAAATAGTATTGCAGAAAGTAAGAATCGCACCTTATTAGATATGTTGCAGTCCATGATGTATTTCACGGATCTTTCGATCTCCATTTGGAGATTTGCTCTTGAGGCCGCGGCATATATTTTGAACAAAGTGCCATTAAAGTCTATCTCTAGCACTCCATATGAGATATGGAAAGGAAAAAAAGATCCAGTCTTAAACACCTTAAGATTTGGGATTGCCCTGCTTATGTGAAAAATATTGATGGATATAAGCTTAGTGTTAGATCAGAAAAATATAAATTTATGGATTATCCCAAGGAGAGTATATGATACTACTTCTACCACTCTACTCAACAAAAGGTGTTTGTTGGTAGGCATGCTGTTTTCTTGGAGAAAGAGTTTATCCAAGAAGGGGACAGTGGGAGGTCAGTTGAACTTGAAAAAGTTCAAAACCTACAACCTATCCAGAATTCATAAGCTGATGCTCAACTAGTATACCCATTGTTGAGGCATAGCTATTACACATACCTCCTCTCTGAAGGTCAAGTAGAGTACGTAATGTACGACTCAGGTATGAATTTATCATTGAGAATGACAACACATCCCATGTCATTCAGAATGATGATCCTACGACCTATTCGGAAGCTGTCATGAGTAGTAACTCTGACAAATAACTTAATGTCATGAAATCTGAAATGGACTCCATGTATATCAATCAAGTTTGGACTTTGGTTGATGTGCATGAGGGTGTGACCCTAATAGGCTACAAATGAGTCTTCAAGAAGAAAATTGGAGTAGATGGCTAGGTAGAAACCTATAAGGCTAGGTTGGTAGCAAAAGATTTCAAATAAAAATAAGATGTTGATCATGAAAAAATCTTTTCGTCCATAGCTATGCTCAAGTCTATTTGGATTTTGCTTGCTATTGGTGTATATAATGACTATAAGATCTGGCAGATAGATATCAAGATTATCTTCCTCAGTAGAAATCTTGAGGAAGAAGTTTATATGACTCAGCCAGAGGGATTTATCTTTAGTGGAAGAGCAAATCAAGTATGCAACCTAAATAAATCTATTTATGAATTAAAGCAAGCATCGAGGAGCTGGAACATCTATTTTGATGAGACAGTCAAATCACTTGGCTTTATCAAAAATATGGATGAATCTTGTATATACAAGAAGACCAGTGAGAGTACTATAGTCTTCTTGATCTTGTATGTGGATGATATACTGCTCATTGAGAATGATATTCCTATATTGCAATCGGTCAAGGCATGGCTATCACAAAAAATTTTTATGAAAGACTTGGGTGAAGCATCTTTTATACTTGGTATAAAGATCTATAGGGATAGATTGAGTAAGATGCTTGGCTTGTCCCAGTCTTGGTACATAGACCTTGTGTTGAAGAGGTTTAACATAAAGGAAAGTAAAAGTGGTTACTTATCCATGGGTTATGGCATACAACTCTTTAAGAAGATATCTCTTAAGACACCTGAAGAGAGAAATAGAATGAGTTCTATTCCTTATGCTTCGATTGTAGGATCAATAATATATGCTATGTTGTGTACCAGACCTGATGTGGCTTATGCCTTGGGTATTGTAAGCAGATTTTAGGCTGATCCTAGAGGATCATTGGAAAGCTGTGAAAACATACTCAAATACTTAAGAAGGACTAGAGATGTTTTTCTTATTTATGATGAATCTGATTTAAAGCTAGAAGGTTATACTGACTTTAGTTTTCAATCTCATCCGAATGATAGCAAATCTATATCTAGGTATGTATTCATCTTGTATAGTGGAGCAGTAAGTTGGAAGAGTTTCAAATAGCAAACTATTGCTGACTCAGTCACTGAGGCTGAGTACATTGCTACTAGTGAGACTGTTAAGGAAGCCGTCTGGATAAAAAAGTTCATCTCAGAATTGGATGTGATTCTGAAAATTGAACAACCAGTGCCCCTATATTATGACAATACTGGGACAGTTACTTAAGCTAAGGAATCGAGGTCTCATCATAAATCTAAGCATATCCTAAGTTGGTTCCATCTCGTTCGAGAGATAGTCAAAAGATGCAATGTGATTGTGGAGCGAATTGACACCAAGAACAATATAGCAAATCCATTCTCTAAGGCCTTGTCATTGCAGCAGTCTAACTGCCACCTTGATTGCATGGGCATCAAGTATAGGGACGATTGGTTTTAGTGCAAGTAGAAGATTGAAGGAATAATATCCTACAAGCCAATCACATATGAGCTGCGATGGAGTATTTTTCTATAATTTGTCTTTTAAATTCATATATTTGACATTATTAATTAACAAAATAGACTTTTCGATTCATTATATGCTGCATCTTATTATTGTTTTTAAGATTATAATGAACTCCATAGGTCCGGACAATGATTTTAAGGCCGTAATGAAATCACACCAGTGAGATCTAAATCCTTGATAGTCATAATCTAAAATATTCTCAGTCATTGATACATTGAGTCAAAGATCAATGGTACTGGTGAGACTGGTATGTCCTATGTATGCTCAGTGATGAGGGTGGTTGGTCTTACAACCTCTTGTATGGTGACACTAATACAAGGATGTGGGTGCTCATTAGAAAATGAGTTCACTGAATAGACCTATAAAAAAATATCTGATGGAGTCTATTTATATGTCAGCTAATTATTCTCTAGTGGAAGTTGTGCAAGTGATCCTTTGACCTGAGATCACCATGGTACCTTATATACGTGAATCTATATTTTGGTTCACTTCCTAACTTAGTTCTCTGATCCTTATGTGGGGTGTTCTGAATATGGCAAAGTGTACATGGAGGTTGTGTGTGGTCAATAAGGGATCAGTCACTTCTAATAAGGGGAGCGAACATCCTATACGATCTCATAGGTTGAGGATTCTGAAAGTCTTTGGCCAAAGCAAGATGATAATTAGAAAGAGATTTCTAATATATCATTAATTGAATCATCACTTTCTAATCAAGATACATTTAGATAAGCAATTGGGCCTGACATGATTTCATGCTCATGATTTATCTGGGATGTTATTTGACTGAAGAATTAAATTGCATGGTAACTTGCCACTGAAGAATATTTTGATAATTTTATCAAATTTTATTTTTTTAGATAGTCATGACATGTTGCTAAACATCAATCTTGACTTGTAGACTCATCAAAATTTAAAAAATTTAATTCAAAAATTAATTAGAAAGAGTCTTAGTTAATTGGGACTCTTGAGCTGACCTAATCTGATCAGATTAGGGTTAGGTCAAGAGTCTATGTCCACTGCTGGCTAGATTTAGAATCCAACGGATCACACACTTTAGAATTTAGTCTTGATCTAATTTAATTAAGATTTAATATAAATCTTAGGGGTTAATTTGATATGCTAGCATATTGTGTTAACCCAAGTTCCTAATTAGGTTAAGTTCAAAGTGTTTGAGCTAAACCGAACCTGTTACCTTTGACCTGATTGGATTAGGTCTATTTTAATTGCTCCTACCTAACTTAAAAGAGTTTTAAGAGTGAAAGGAGATCTTCTGTTGGGAATTATGTCCCAAAATCAATCGTCAGCCTATTGACGGTTTTGCTTATCATTGTAATTGTATATGAATTATTGAATTAATAAATATTATTTGATTTTTTTTATCACTGTGTACATCTCATTTTGAACTCCTGTTATATGATGAAGTCCTTAGAACTATTTGATTCGATATATGAGGATATATTATTTAGTCTTTAAATGAGTTAAAAAATCAAATGATATGCTATTACTAGGATGATAGACATATCAAGTGTAGGTCATTGTGTACCATATAGATTGGTTGTTCTTTTAATCAAGAAGTGTGGAGACGCTAGTATGGCATGCAGATGAAATATAGGAGTATATTTCATTGAACGTGACCAACTCCGAAGCACTTTGTGTCAAGAGTCACTCCGAAGGGATATAGGTATAAGTATCCCTTCGATCTGAAATCACCATGGTGACTTACAAGCAACTCACTATGCTTTGGTATTAGACTACCTGAATTTCTAATTCAGTGATGAAAGATTTTTGGGTATAGTCAAGTTTCTATGAAGTCGATGTTGGGAATAGTGTCCAAAGCCAATCGTCAGCCTGTTGACGGTTGTGCTCCTTTTGTATTAGTACATGAATTATAAATAAATAAAAGTTATTTTGGTATTTTTTCATCACAAATATTTCATCTTCTAATGAACTCCTGTGTTGTGGTGAAGTCCTTAGGACTATTTAGACTCGACAAAGGAGGATTTGTCGTTTAGTCCTTAAACATGTTCGCGACCAAATGATACGTTGTTACCAAGGACGACAATATTTATCGAGCATAGGTCGTTGTGTGCCATATGGGTTGGTTGTCCTCATAACCAAAGAGTGTGGAGACACTGGTATGGCATACAGGTGAGATGTAATGGTACATCTGCACTGAACGTGACCAACTCCGGAGCTATTTCTGCTGTCAAGATTTGCTCCGATGGGATATGGGTATAAATGTCCCTCCGACCTGAGACCGCCACGGTGACTTGCAAGCAACTCACTGCACTTAGGCACTGGACTACCTGAATTTCTAATTCAGTGACGGAAGGTTGCTGGGTGTAGTCAAGTACTTGACTTGTCGGTGCGTGTGTCAAGATGGGATTGACCACTCCAGTTTAGGAGCTGTGTACAGTCGTGTTTCAATTTAGCAAAACTTTGGTCAGGGTAGTCCTAGTGAGGAGTCACAGGACTAATTGAGTTGAGCACGATTCGGATGATATCATCAGGGTTGACAGTTTAACCCTGAGTCATCCTAAACACAGGGATCAAAAGGGATGAATTATACGGTAACCATATTCACGTAGGTTCTGAATGTTGCGATTGCGATTATTCGACCCATCCGGTCGTCGGGTACCATTGCTAGATGGTCACTTCGATTAGTACAGAAATTGGTTCCTGTGCTACCGGCTTAGGTTCGAACCTGCGGGGTCACACACATTAGAGGTTCCTTTCTGATCTGATGGCTGATTATGAGTCTTATCTATCTGGGACTCTATGATTGAGAATTAAGATTCTCTAATCATGAGTTCCACACATTTTGGGTACTGGGGTCAAAATTTTGAATTTCGAATTTTGAATTTGAAATTTGAACTCTTTGATCAGGGTTTCATATCGATGGTCTCTGATGCCTGATTGCCCATCGGATTTGGACTCAACATTTATGAGAGGTTTAATTAATAATTTAATCACTAATTAACTCAATTTGATTGAGTAATTATTTTTGGATCAAGTCCAATTGAATTGGATTCAGTTTGGATTGACCCGATTAGGTTAAATGTTGACCTAATCGCTAAGGTGGTTTAGTCCCTGATTTGATCAGGGGTTAGGTTTAGTTAATTTTTGATTTGATTAGGATTTTATTAAGTCTAATTAAGCCTAATTATGTTGGGTTTAATTTGGTCTAATTGTGCTCAACCTATTTTAAATTAGGTTGGCTCAATTTGAATCAAACCACCTTGTTTTAAATTCCCTGCGTCACCCAACTTCCTTGCACCCATTTGAATTCACGAGAAGAAACTTCTCGTGAAATTTTTCTCACGTAAAACCCTTCCCCACGTCCTCATTTGTGCGCCATATGGATGGATAAATTAATTAGTTAGCCATTCAAATTCAAAGCATGTTTGAATTTGAATGGATAACTTATCACTTGCCCTTTCATCCTTATCCATTTTGTGCGCCATATTACTTACACGAGAAAAGGTTTCTCGTGAAACTTTTTCCACGCACAAAGAGCCATGCCCCTTCTCTTTTCACACCCAAAAGGATAGGGATAAGTTGGTTTTCATTTGAATTCAAATTTGATTTGAATTCAAATGTGTAACCTCTTATCTTTATCCTCTCATGCGGATAAGACACGTTCGACGTTGTTTTAAAAAGAGGAGAAAGGTGGGACGTGTGTAGAAAAATTAGGAGAGAAACTTTGGGGTGTGAGGAAGGCTTCTGCGCAAGGTGAAGGTCCAAAACCTTCCGAGAGAAAAAGAAAGAAAAGAGAGAAAATTGGGCACAGGGTTTTTGGTGTGTACCCTAGGGTTTCTACCTAGGGTTCGGGAAGTGAGATTGGTGTGCCACGAGTGTCGTGAGTCCACCAAATTTTAGAGAGAGATCCATCAGCCTCTCAAGTAACTGTGTAGATGATCCGGAGCATCCGAGAAGTCAGCACACATCGATCGAAGGAGTTCGATCAACATCTGCCATCAAAAGGGTGAAATCACGAACTAGCATTCGTGAGGAGCTGATCAGACGGGAGCTTCGTGTGGACGATCCACAGAGGCCAGACAGTTGGGTGGCTGCGACGTGATGATCAGAGCCCTCCGACAGTGATCAAATTGCGGTGATCGACTACCCGCAAAAGGTGATGTGTTCTGAACACGGTATTGTAAAACGTTTACTGATTCAAATTTGAATTTCAAATTTAAATGCATGCTGTTGTATCATATTTAGATCCTAGTGTAGGGTTAATTAGTATTAATTAATGAGATTAATTAATAATTCCACTGTAAAATAGTAATTTTGAAAAAGTTTTAAAATTATCATTTTGCCCCTGCACTAAATTTTCGCTTCAGTCGATGTGTGAGTCAAGATGAAATTGATCCCTCTGAATAAGTAGAAGTTAATGTATCAGTGTATTTCAATTCAGTAAAATTTTGGTCGAGATAATCTATGTGATGGATTTTGAAAATTGAAATATAATGTGGATGACCATATCAGGGTTGGCAGGAATGAATTATACGATAACTATATTCAAATAGATTCTTGAGTGTTGCTTAGCATACTTTCGACCTATCCGGATGTCGAGTACCATTGCTAGATGGTTACTCTGATTGGTACAGAAATCAGTTTCTGTGCTACCGATTTAGGTTCGAACCTATGGAGTCACACACATTAAAAATTTTTCTCCAATCATATGGCTAATCTGAAGAGTCCCAATCAATGGAGACTCTACTGAAGAGTCCCACTGGACGGACACTCTGTTGAAGAGTCCCATTGGACGGAGACTCTAGAGAAAAATCCCGCTAGACTTGGACTCTATCTTTAATGGAGGATTAATTAGTGATTAGATCACTAATTATCTTAATTTGATTGAGCATTAAAGTCTGGATCAAGTCTGATTGAATTTGATTCAATCAGGTCAAGTCTGATTAGGTTATGAGATGACCTAATCGGTAAGGGAGAAATGATCCTGATTTGATCGAATCTATGGCTCAATTAATTTATTGATTTAATCAAATTTAATTAAAGTTAAAAGAGCCTAATTAAATTAAGTTCATCATATTTTATTTGAATCTAATTGGATTGGGTTTGAAAGAAATCCAATTGGTTGAACCCTAGAGTCCTAAATGAGTAGGACTCTATCCCTTGCGCCACCTAAATTATCTCACATCTTTTCTCACTGTACAAAATTAGTTTGTATATAAGAAAACTAAAAAATAATTCTTATTTTATCATCCATTAAGGATAGAAATTGGTTAGTTTTGATTTGAATTCAAATTAGTTTTGATTTCAACTTAAAACCTTATCCATATCCTTCCACACGTTGGCTATTTTTGAAGGAGTCTATTGTGTACAAGAAAAGGAGGTCTTCTTAACTAATTTTTATGCCTAATTTTCTTTGGTAAGTCTCTCTTTAAGTTAGATAAGGTTTAGAAAAAATTAGAGTCAAATTAAAATTCAAAAAAATTTGAATTGCAACAAACTCCAGTCTTTATCTTATTTTATCTGGTTTGTGCGACAACCATAAAAAGGCTACAATTTTGCATGCCAAGAGAAGAGAGCTTTTCACCATGAGATACTAGAGAGAAATAGGATCAAAAACATTTCTTTGGGATGTGAGGATTGGGTGGGTTTCCTTCCTCCTTGGTGTGAACAAAAGAGGAGACCGTTCTCCTCTTGGGTGAGAGACCAAGAACTATTCTTGATTTTTGGGTGAAGAAAAAATCAAAGAGAAGATAGTCTTCATCTAAATTTTTTTCACCATCCAACATCCTTCTCTAATCCATCTTCGATTTCAAAAAAAATTTTGGTGATCGAAGAAGTAGATCAAGTTAGATCTGTCATCAGAAGCCGACTGCGCGAGCTAGCACTCCCGTGGAAGGCTGATCGGTCTGAGGGACTTCGTGTGGACCATCCGTAGAGATCGAATACTTATGTGGCTGTTCGACATCAGTGAAAGCTTCATACCATGCTTACCAATAGTAAAGATCATCAATCCACAAAAAGGTGATGAGTTTTGAACTCTAACGACATAATCTAAAGGTTAGATCAAATTCAGGACATCGATGTGATCGATGTAGTTTTTTATTTTATTTTAGATTTTATATATAAATTTTTTATATCATAGATCTTTAATGATAGTTTAGATCTGATCTAAGACATGTTTAAAAGATTAAAATATTTAATTTTTTATTATTTTGCTGTAAAATTTTAAAATATATGCTTTGAACTATCTGTTTTTCCTTCATATGGTATTAGAGCAAGATTTCTTATGACATAAATTTTTTGCATGTAATCTAATTTTAATTATTTAGATTAAATTTAAATAGTTAATTTTAAATCTGAGTAGTATAGTAATCTGATTGGATAGATCTTTATAGCTATCTCATCATAGGAGAAATCAAAATTTTACTATCCTATTTACCCATTTGATGGGATCTCCTATGGCGTGTAGGGGTGCTGCACGATCTTTTTCATGATGATGAATAATAAAAAAAATTTAAATTTTTATTTTAGATCTAAAATAATATATATTAGATTTAAAATTAAAGTTTTGATCGTTAGATGATTGATTGTAAAAATATTTTATAAAATTAAAAATTATTTTCAAATACCGAACTTGAACCCATATCAGTCCAAAAATTTAATTGAGAATTAAGTAATCTAGATTTGAGAATCAAAGATCTAAGGCATTAATTTCATAACTCATGGGTTAATAGGTTAGCTTGAGTCAAGTCCATTTAACTGGGTTAGACCTAGGGTTAGAAATCATTGATAATAGATCATGTTAGTAATTGATCAAATCTAATTAAAAGTTAATTCTGATTGGATCAATTTTTTCTCTTAATCAATTTCAATAGTTGTAGTTGGTCAAGTCCATGTCTTTGATTAGACCAATGTGGACTTTAATCGTATCTTCGTGATCGAATCCAAATCTATAAGTTGATCAAATTGAAAATGATTAACCAGTTGGTATCTAAGGTAAGTATGGCAGCTTTGATCGATGGTCATTAATTGGGAGCTACTCGCATAGATTGAGTCTATATCGAGTTAATGGCATATCTCTCCCATCGATCTTATTTACCTAGCCAACATGGTGAATCATATTTTGATTAGATCATTTAGTGATTGAAGTTGATCCATACTAACTAGAAAATCAGTATGACTGATTTAGGTGTCCCTAGTTCAACTTATCTTGAGTCCTCTTTATAATTTGATAAAGTCAGTAGAAAGATCATGACTGGTTGGCTGGACCAGCTTATGTCTGATCTTCTTAAATCTGACTTGGTGAAGTCAGTAGGAGGATTAAGATTAACTAGTCAAGTCTCATCTCATCTCTCAATTCAACTAATTAAATTCTCCAAAATTATTAGGTCCCTAAAATAAAATAGTTATGATGATAACTAGATCATAGTCTCCCATTAAGTTGGGTGATAATGAGTCCAATGATTTAGATGATCATTGGAGGTGCCACACGTCTGGTGCTCATCTAGCTGTCAGAATTATCATTCATAATATATTATTTTAGTTGTGTCTTTCTGATGATGGTCAGGTTAGTCGAGCCACACTCAGATCTGGTCATTCATTTGTTAGATACACTAAATTCTGATATGTTAATGGTTGGATCTAATCAGAACCTTCAGTAAAGGTGCCACATGCCTACTGAATAGGTGTTTGGGATAAATTGAATACTAGAAATTGTTTCGTGAAATAATTGGTTAAGAACCTATCCGTGGGTACGCAAGGGTTGGTCGAGCCACACTCGGGCCCATGTGCAGTTCATGTGGATCTAGTATCCACTAAGAAATTAGTGTAATTTCTCAAATTGAAGGTAGAGGCTATTAATTCAAATAAAATAGTGAAAGAATTTTTAGACTAAAATCCATATCTTTAGATTTAATCAATTCATATACTAATTAGGTTCTAGTTTTTTTTTTTGCAGTTATGGCCACCACCTTGTCGCTCCGATCACTATTAGATAGTGATAAATTGATGAGATCAATTTCAATAGCTGGTATCGAAAGTTCAAAATAGTCCTGGAGCATGAATGGATCTTGTATATATTGACAGATCCGGCATCCAAGGAGCCAGCTCTGAATACGCGTAGCATGGTTAAAGATACTTATTAGAAGTAGCTCAACGATCGAACTACAGTTCGTTGTATTAAGCTGGCGGTGATGAATGATGAGTTTAGCCGTCGTTTCGAGAATGCTCAACCACTGGATATATTGTAAATGTTGAATGAATCCTTTGGCACACCCGACAACGTTGAGAGGCACAAGACTAGTTGTGCCATCTTCGATGCTCGAATGAGAGAGGGAGCATCAGTCATTGATCATGTATTATATATGATCGAGATGATTGAGTGCCCAAGCAAACTCAACTTTCTCCTGCATGAGCAGTTGGGGAAAGATGCTATTCTGAACTCTTAGCCCAAGTCCTACCTTCCTTTCCTTACTCATTTTTGAATGATAAAGCCTGCAGTTAACTACCACAGTTTGCTGGGGTTACTGCAAAACTTTGAGAAGGATCATCAGTTCCAAAAAGAGTCGGTGAATATTGTGGGAGGGTCTTATTCTGGACGTCGATCCTTTAAGAAAGAAAAGAAGAACAAGAAGAACAAGAAAAGAGTGTAAAGTGCTGGGACACCCAAACCCAGTCAGACCAAAAAACCTAAGTCCGATCAGAGTCAGACGAAATGCTTCTACTACAAGAAGCAGGGGCATTGAAAAAAGAATTGTCCTCAATACATTACCTCTCTGGATCTGAATAAATCGAGAAAGAAGTAAGTTGTTGCTGGACAAGATAATTATATGATAATACTTTATAATTTTTTAATTTATGATTCTACTACCTGGATATTAAATACTGGAAGCTCTTTTAATATTTAAAATTTATTGCAGGATCTGTAGGTCAGTAGGAGATTTGAAGAAGGTGAAAGGTTCCTTAATGTTGGAGATAGAAGATCAGTTTCAGTTCTAGCGTTAGGGACTATTAAGCTCGTATTCAAGTCTAATATAATTGTTCTAAGTGAATATCACTTTTGTCTTTTCTTATTGAATATTATTTCTGTAGGCCTTTTGGTCATGTACGATTATAAAATTTTAATAAAAAAATAAGTTTAATATCATTATGAATGATGTTAATGTGATGAATGGACAACTAAACAATGGTATTTACATATTATCACAACCTGTTAGTGTAATGTACACATCCAACAAATATCCTAGAATTAGTGATATCTTTGATATCTACCTTTGGCATTGTAGGTTAGGTCATGTTAACAAGAACAGAATAAATAGGTTGACACAAGAAGTTATCCTCGAAGTCAGTGATTGTGAATCACTCCCAACCTGTGAGTCCTGTCTTCTTGAAAAAAAAACCAAATCTCTTTTTACTGAAAAAGGTGAGCGAGCCAGTGAAGTTCTAAGTTTGATATATACTGATATATATGGACCTATAAACACTAGTGTTAGAGATGGATATTATTATTTTATTACATTTATAGATGACCTATCGAGGTATGGGCACATCTACTTAATAACACATAAGTCAGAATCATTTGAAATATTCAAATGATTTCGTAATGAAGTAGAGAAACAAACTGGAAAGAGTATTAAAACTCTTCGATCCGATCGAGGAGGAGAATACCTCTCTAGTGAATTTTTGACAAACTTAGAAGAGAATGAGATTCTCTCACAATGGACCCCTCATGAAACACCACAGCATAATGGTGTATCAGAAAGGAGGAATCGAATCCTGTTAGACATAGTTCGGTCCATAATGGACTTTGCAAGTCTGTCAATTTCTTTTTGGGGATATGCACTCGATTCAGCTTGTTATATTTAAAAAAAAATTTCGAGTAAGTTTGTAAGTAAAACATCACATGAGATGTGGACAGGACATAAGCCAGCACTCTCTCACCTGAGAGTTTGGGGATGTCCGACTTATGTCAAATGATTAAAAACTGACAAGCTTGGACCTAGATCTGACAAATATCTATTTATAGGGTATCCAAAAGAGATCAACGGATATTACTTCTATCTTGCTGATGAATAGATGATGTTCATCAGTAATAGGACTATTTTTTTAGAAAAGAAGTTCTTTGGTGAAGGAACTAATATCTCAAAGATTGAACTTGATGAAGTTCTATCGATAGAAGAACCGACACAATCTAGTAAACCCATAGAGTCGAACTTGATTAAATCAAATCTAAAACCTATTATAGAAATATCTTTAAGGAGATCCGATAAAGTACTGCATCAACCAGATAGATACTACAGTTTCTTAGTTTAAAATAGAGATCCAGTTGAACTCGATAAGAATAATGAGGATCTGATCACCTATATGGATACGATACAGAGGTCTGACTCTGATAAGTGGCTGGAAGCCATAAAATTAGAAATGGAGTCCATAAAAATCAATAATGTATGGGCATTGGTTGACCCACCTGAAGGAATAAAATCTATAGGGTGTAAGTGGATCTTCAAAAAGAAAAAGGATGCAGACGAAAAAGTAAAGACCTATAAAGCTTGTCTGTTTGCTAAGGATTACCGTCAGCATTATGGTATTGACTATGACGAGATATTTTCTTCTGTGGCAACGCTCAAGTCTATTCGGATTATGCTTGTGATAACAGCACATCTAGACTATGAAATCTAGCAAATGGATATGAAAATAGCCTTCCTAAATGGAGAATTGGAAGAAGAGGTGTATATGATACAATCTGAAGGTTTTATATTCACAGATGAGTCTGCAAGCTTCAAAGGTCCATTTATAGACTTAAGCAGGCATCTTGGAGTTGGAACATACGTTTTGATGAAGTGATCAAAATGTATGGCTTCATTAACAATAGAAAGGAACTTTGCATATACAAATGGGTTAATAACTTTGTGGTAGTATTTTTTATTTTGTATGTCGATGATATTCTCTTAATCGAAAATGACATTTCTGCATTACAGAGAATAAAAGTTTGGTTATCATCACAGTTCTCCATGAAAGACTTGAGAGAAGCATCTTTCATTCTTGGGATAAAGATATATAGAGATAGATCTAAAAGGTTGCTTGGATTATCCCAGTTGACGTACATTGATACTGTGCTGTAAAGGTTCAGCATGGAGAATTTCAAGAAAGGCTATCTTCCGATAGGCCAAGGAATTTTTCTCTCGAAGAGTGATTATCCGACAACTCCTCAAGAGAGAGAGCATATGAGTAGAATTCCATATACTTTGGTAGTAGGATCTATTATGTACACCATGATATGTACACGACCGGATGTAGCATACTCATTAGGAGTAGTGAGAAGATACCAGTTCGATTCAGGTGAGAATCACTGGATGGTCGTAAAGACCATCCTTAAGTATTTGAGAAATACTAAAGATCAGTGGCTTATTTATGGAGAATCTGACCTAAAACTTGTGAGGTTTACCGACTTCAGTTTTCAGTCAGATCATGATGACAGCAAAAACATATCGGGATATATTTATATAATGAACGGTGGAGCAATTTACTGAAAAAATTTCAAATAGCACACTGTGGCCGACTCTACTTGTGAGGTGGAATATATCACGGCATCTGATGCTGTGAAGGAAGCTGTGTGGCTACAAAAAGTTTATTAACGAGCTCGGAGTGGCATCTTCTCTTCATGGCCCCGTCTTGTTGTACCGTGACAGTACTGGTGCCATTGCTCAAGTGAAGAAACCGAAGTCACATTAGTGGACCAAGCACATTTTGCATCGCTACCATCTGATCCGAGAGATCATGGATCGAGGTAATGTCGAGCTTCAGAAGATCGACAGAAAGGAGAACCTGACCGACCCATTTACTAAAGCCCTCAACGTCAAGGAGTTCGAAGACTACAAATCAAAGATGGGTATATGATACTGCATCGATTGGCTGTTGTCCAGCTATGCAACCCAAGAGGGGGGGTGAATTGGATTTCTAAAAATTTTAAGCTTAACTTATGACTTATGAGAAATGTTTGACAAAGCTAAATAAATATGGAGAGTAAAATTAATTCAAGACTAATGGCTAAAGGCAAGAATGCAAGAGAATAATGAAGAGTTAAAGAAGAGCAATTAGACACACCACAAACAAAAGGATTTATAGTGGTTCGGTGCCAACCTTGCACCTACATCCACTCCCGAAGCTCCTACTTGAGAATTTTAATCCACTAATCTTGTATTCAACCCGAATACAAACATCGGAAACTCTGACTCTAGCTATCCTAAGCTAGACCACTTATTTTTCAGATACAAGCCAACCCAATACACTCCGATTCTAGGTTCGGATCAACCTTCCCTTGATTTGGAACCCTTCCAAAATAAAAACAATCACTCAAACCGAGTATAACAATCAATAGCACAAATAAGTACAAAAAAAGCTCCTTTAATGAGCGAATATGACTTTAAATACACTTTACTCAAAGAGAAGAAGATCCTTTTGGATTTTCTCAAGGTGGTTGGAGACTTGAATGTGCACTTGAGGAGTTGGTGAGCTTGGATTAAAGGCTTCTTGAATGCTTTGAGTGAGCTCTTGCTTAGGGCTGAAAAGTTTGCTTGAAATTCTTTTTTCAAAATCTCTCTTCTTGAATCCTCTTTCTTTTCTTCTTGTTGATTTCCACCTTTTTGTCCCTTTTATAGCTTTAAAAAATAGTGGAAAATATTCTAGGCTGAAAAAGAGCCGTTAGACCACATTAAATGAGCATTAAAAGTATTTAAAACAGGTTAAAAACTAGCCGTTGAGGAAAAATTCCGTCACAGGGGTCGACTCATGGGTCGACTCATGCCTGGGGGTCGACTCATGGGTCGATCTCTGTAGAAAAACATCAGAGAATCGAACGGGATGCAAGGTTCTGTAAAACTGGCTTAAAACCCACAGAGGTCGATGTTGGGAATAGTGTCCCAAAGCCAATCGTCAGCCTGTTGACGGTTGTGCTCCTTTTTGTATTAGTACATGAATTATAAATAAATAAAAGTTATTTTGGTATTTTTTCATCACAAATATTTCATCTTCTAATGAACTCCTGTGTTGTGGTGAAGTCCTTAGGACTATTTAGACTCGACAAAAGAGGATTTGTTGCTTAGTCCTTAAACATGTTCGCGACCAAATGATACGTTATTACCAAGGATGACAACGTTTATCGAGCATAGGTCGTTGTGTGCCATATGGGTTAGTTGTCCTCATAACCAAAGAGTGTGGAGACACTGGTATGGCATACAGGTGAGATGTAATGGTACATCTGCACTGAACGTGACCAACTCCAGAGCTATTTCTGCTGTCAAGATTTGCTCCGATGGGATATGGGTATAAATGTCCCTCCGACCTGAGACCGCCACGATGACTTGCAAGCAACTCACTGCACTTAGGCACTGGACTACCTGAATTTCTAATTCAGTGACAGAAGGTTGCTGGGTGTAGTCAAGTACTTGACTTGTCGGTGCGTGTGTCAAGATGGGATTGACCACTCCAGTTTAGGAGCTGTGTATAGTCATATTTCAATTTAGCAAAACCTTGGCCAGGGTAGTCCTAGTGAGGAGTCACAGGATTAATTGAGTTGAGCACGATTCGGATGATATCATCAGGGTTGACAGTTTAACCTTGAGTCGTCCTAAACATAGGGGTCAAAAGGGATGAATTATAAGGTAACCATATTCACGTAGGTTCTGAATGTTGCGATTGTGATTATTCGACCTATCCGATCGTCAGGTACCATTGCTAGATGGTCACTTCAATTAGTACAGGAATTGGTTCCTGTGCTACCGGTTTAGGTTCGAACCTGCGGGGTCACACACATTAGAGGTTTCTTTCTGATCTGATGGCTGATTATGAGTCTTATCTATTTGGGACTCTATGATTGAGAATTAGGATTCTCTAATCATGAGTTCCACACATTTTGGGTACCGGGGTCAAAATTTTGAATTTCAAATTTTGAATTTGAAATTTGAACTCTTTGATCAGGGTTTCATATCGATGATCTCTGATGCCTGATTGCCCATCGGATTTGGACTCAATATTTATGAGAGATTTAATTAGTGATTTAATCACTAATTAACTTAATTTGATTGAGTAATTATTTTTGGATCAAGTCCAATTGAATTGGATTCAGTTTGGATTGACCCGATTAGGTTAAATGTTGACCTAATCGCTAAGGTGGTTTAGTCCCTGATTTGATCAGGGGTTAGGTTTAGTTAATTTCTGATTTGATTAGAATTTTATTGAGCCTAATTAAGCCTAATTATGTTGAGTTTAATCTGGTCTAATTGTGCTTGACCTATTTTAAACTAGGTTGGCTCAATTTGAATCAAACCACCTTGTTTTAAATTTCCTGCGACACCCAACTTCCTTGCACCCATTTGAATTCATGAGAAGAAACTTCTCATGAAGTTTTTCTCACGCGAAACCCTTCCCTATGCCCTCGTTTGTGCGCCATATGGATGGATAAAATAATTAGTTAGCCATTCAAATTCAAAGCATGTTTGAATTTGAATGGATAACTTATCACTTGCCCTTTCATCCTTATCCATTTTGTGCGCCACATTACTTACACGAGAAAAGGTTTCTCGTGAAACATTTTCTATGCACAAAGAGCCACACCCCTTCTCTTCTCACGCCCAAAAGGATAGGGATAAGTTGATTTTCGTTTGAATTCAAATTTGATTTGAGTTCAAATGTGTAACCTCTTGTCTTTATCCTCTCACGCGGATAAGACACGTTCGACGTTGTTTTAAAAAGAGGAGAAAGGTGAGACGTGCGTAGAAATTTTAGGAGAGAAACTTTGAGGTGTGAGGAAGGCTTCTGCGTAAGGTGAAGGTCCAAAACCTTCTGAGAGAAAAAGAAAGAAAAGAGAGAAAATTGGGCGCAAAGTTTTTGGTGTGTACCCTAGGGTTTCTACCCAGGGTTCGGGAAGTGAGATTGGTGTGCCACGAGTGTCGTGAGTCTACCAAATTTCAGGGAGAGATCCATCAGCCTCTCAAACAACTGTGTAGATGATTCGGAGCATCCGAGAAGTCAGCACACATCGATCGAAGGAGTTCGATCAACATCTGCCATCAAAAGGGTGAAATCACGAACTAGCATTCGTGAGGAGCTGATCAGACGGGAGCTTCGTGTGGATGATCCACAGAGGCCAGATATTTGTGTGGCTGTGATGTGACAATCAGAGCCCCCCGACAGTGATCAGATTACGGTGATCGACTACCCGCAAAAGGTGATGTGTTCTGAACACAGCACTGTAAAATGTTTACTGATTCAAATTTGAATTTCAAATTTAAATGCATACTGTTGTATCATATTTAGATCCTAGTGTAGGATTAATTAGTATTAATTAATGAGATTAATTAATAATTCTGCTGTAAAATAGTAATTTTGAAAAAGTTTTAAAATTACCATTTTGTCCCTGCACTAAATTTTCGCTTCAGTCGACTCATGGGTCGACTCATGCCTTGGGGGTCGACTCATGGGTCGACTCACAGGATGTGCCAAGTCTGTGTCGGCTAGGAATTTCAGCGTGCCAGTCATCTCATGTGCCATGGGTCGACTCATGATTTTCAATCATGCATATCTTTCAAAATACAAGTCCAAAATCAATAAAATTTTCACCAGTGGATCACAAATCTTTTGTTCTATCATTTGATACTTTCAAATCAGGATTTTGATAAAATTATAATTTTATCCCTGAAGAGCAATAAGTCTTTTTTTAAGTGAGAAATATTAGTACCCCTTCAACTGCTTTGTAATCATCAAAATCAATCTAAGGAGCAATAATCTCTCCCTTTTTGATGATGATAAAACACTTGAATAAAAGCATTTATATGAATCAATGATCATGAATTTTAAAGGAATGAAATGCATTATAGGTAGTTTGAAGATAAATAGGAAATTTACTACCAACTTATAAGTGCATTTGCTTGAAAAGAAGATTGATTCTTTTGGCATGTGATACATGTGCCCATTTGCATAAATAATTTGCCTATTGCTTAATGATTTAAAAATTTGCTCATTTGATTATGTGATTTTGATATCAGAGCAGAAAATTTATTTTTGTTATCAGAGCAAAGCAGAATTTACCTTAGAATTTGAAAATTGCATGTTTGAAAATATCTCATTTGCTTGTTTGCTTGTTTTTCAAATTTCTTAGCATCTTGAAGATTCGCTCATTCTCATTTGATTATTTAATTTTGGTATCAGAGCATGTTTAAAAATTAAGTGTATCAATGTATGTCTAAGAATTAATTTTAAAGTATATCAGAGCATGTCAAATTTTAAGTGTATCAGAGCATGTCTAAGAAGTAATTTTAAAGTTTGATACTTTTCTTTAATTTCTCCCAATCCACTCATTTTATTTTTAAGTCTTTTATCAATCTTGCTTTTGATATTTTTCTTTAATTTCTTCCCCTTTTTGACATCATCAAACATTGTTAACTCCCCCTCTTTTTTTGAATACATTTTCTCTCTCTCTTTTTATTTCTTCAAACTTCTTGTGCTAATCATTAATTTTACTGACATTAATGTTTACTCCCCCTGAATACAGCAATCATAAAACAAAATATACCATTGAGTACCATAGATATGAAATAGCAACATACATTAAAAGTCAAAGAATAGATATATAATCAAAAGGTGATTGGTACCATAGCTGTTCCAATACATATTTCATAATATAAAAGTCAACCAGTTAATATCATTACATGGCCCAAAAGATAGATCCTAGAAAGAACAACAGACAAGGCTAGCTACAAGGATCTAGTAGAGCTCATGACTAGATGGATCAGAATCAGATGTATCAGAGATGGGGTGGGGAGATGATGGATCACGACCAAGGACTCGTCCTCTACCCCGTCTGCCTCTGCCACGAGTGGAGGTGCTGGCATGAGTAGGTGGGCGAGATGATCCTGAAGGCTGAGAAGCCATAGACTGGACTGTAAGAGAGAGCCTGATGGTGTCAAGAAGGTTCAGAGCTCTCGAAACAGACTGAAGCAGTGCAGTGAACTGTGTAGAAGCATGCTCACTAGAGCCTCTGATCTCTCTCCTCAAGAAATCAAATCCACCTTCTAATACTCCTCTAAGTCTGCCAGCCTCCGCAGTTAGGTCTGAGACCTCAATAGTGCACTCCTGTGGCTGTGGATGGGCCAGAGCTAATACTTGCCCCTGCAAGTCAAGTACTCTTTCAGTCAGTCTCAAAATGTAATCCTCGAGCTGCTGAATCCGAACAGACTGATCTGAGATCAACTGAAATACAGTGGAGATGTGGGGGATCAAAGTCTGATCAGATGCATCTAATGATGTGGATCCTGGTGCAAAAGCTGAAGTGCCCCACTGTCGAGAAAAAAAGAAAGCCACACGTTAAGAGATCATCTCAATCTGGTCATCAGCCAATCTGAACTCTGAGGGAGGTGCTCTGCTGTCTGGCTGCTGAACTGGTGTGTGCCTCCTGGTGGACTCTGAAGGGCCAGCCTCTGGATCTGAAACAAACTGGATGTCTGGAGATGCTGCCCTGAAGTCATGGAGAGGTGATAAGGGATCTTCTTCCTCAGCTCTGTCCTCAACTCTGTCCTCAGCTCTCTCCTCAGCTCTTTCTTCTGTACCCTTGATCCAACCACCATCAATCCTAGTGAATCCCATGCGGTGCAGAGTATGTTGGTTGATGGTGTCAGAGTGAGAGAGCCTAGCAGATGCCTCCCCCTTAAAACTAACTCCAAACCTCCTGAATACCAGGGTGAGGGCCATACCAAAAGGTAGATGTGCCTTGGATCTATTCAGTGTTTCTCTCATGGCCTCAATCATTAAAGCAGGGAGGTTTAAGGGGGTTTGGGTGATCACATGAAACATTATGCATATGTCTCGGCCAGAAAGGAGGTCATGTCTACCACTTCTCGGGAAGAAAAGCTTTGTTACTAATTGATGTAGAATTCTCATTTCAATTGACAAGATCTTGGCTTCTAATTTATTTAGACTTCCCGAGTAGGTTCCTCCTAAAATCATATTGATCCCTTCTTCCTTCACTGGGAGTTCCATGTTTGAATATCCCTCACAGGGCAAATGTAGAATCTCTCCCAAAATAATAGGATCTAAGCAGATATCAATTCCCTTAACAGTAGAAGTTACTGTTCTATTGCCATAGCACAGATTCAGATAAAACTCTCTAACCAAATCTACATATGTAACTTCTTTGAGAGAATAGTAAAATTCCCAACTTTGGTTTTTGATCTTTGAACCAAAGGAGAAACCTTCTTTTTCAAAGAATCTGAAGTCCACATTTTTGCCGGTTTCTACCTTTCTGTCAGAGAGTGGAATTTTGCTAGGGCTGAGAGGAGACTAAGAGGAACCTGGTGCAGATGCTGAAGCAGGAATGGGAGCAGAGGAGGTCTGAGAAGCTTGTCTTTTCCTGCGCATGCCTTCTTTCAGCTCACGGACTGATTTCTTTCTTTGAGGGAGTTTCATTTTTGGAGCCATTCTCACCACAAGAGCAAGTAAGGAGACTTGGAAGATCAAATGGGTGAGGAGAAGGAGGGTTATTAGAGGATGGAAAGGGATTTTTGGCAGAGAGAAATCCCGATTTGGAGAAGAATGGTGGAAGCTAGGGCACGCTCCAACCACTTCAATCAAGGGAGAAAAATGCGAAAAGCTCCTTTCCCAAGGGGCGATTTGAGGTGGAGAGGTGATGGGAGAAGGATCTTGGGCTAAAACTTTGGATTTGGAGAGAACGAAGATGAGGACGACGAGTTTTGGAGGGAGGAAGATGAAGAAGGAGGGGTCGGCTCATGAACGGGCTTTAAATTAAAAAGAAATGAACCCGTCGGATGTTGGCCAAAAATTTCAAGTATGCCATTGGGTCGACCCTAGGGGGTCGACTCATGATTCACAAAATTTCAGGAAAAATATGAATAAATTCCAAAAAAATTCAGAATTTTGGGAGAAGAATTTTTGCTCAATGACAAGTTGTGAGAGGTATAATCTTGAGTGTTTAGGTCCAAGAGAGATGATGAAAATTGAGCTCAAAGAAATTTTGACATCGATTCCTTGGAATTGGAGAAATATTTAGGCAAAAAGATCAAGAATTCCTAGATTTCTCTTAATTTCACAGAATCTAGCCTCACTTAGGGCCTTTGTAAAGATATCGGCTAATTAATTTTAAGTGCAAACATAGTCAAGAATTATATCTTTGTTTTGAACATGTTCTCTTATAAAATGATATCTTATTTCAATATGTTTAGACCTTGAATGTTGAATTGGATTTTTAGTAAGATTTATGGCACTAGTGTTATCACATCTTATGGGTGTTTCATTAAGTTTGATATCAAAGTTTTCGAGTTGTTGCTTAATCCACAAGATTTAAGCACAACAACTTCCGGCTGCAATGTATTCGGCCTCAGCCGTAGACAGTGCTACCGAATTTTATTTCTTGCTAAACCAGGAGATTAGGTTAACTCCAAAAAATTGGCAAGTTCCACTAGTGCTTTTTCTGTCTAATCTACATCCAGCAAAATCAGCATCTGAATATCCTAATAAATCAATTAGTGAGTCCTTAGAGTACCATAATCCTAGAGTTTGAGTACCATTTAAATATCTAAGGATTCTTTTAACAGCATTCAAGTGAGACTCTTTAGGATTAGATTGAAATCTAGCACACAGACAAACACTAAACATGATATCAGGCTTACTTGCAGTCAAATATAATAGAGAGCCAATCATACCTCTATAATATTTTAAGTCTACACATTTACCTTCTTCATCCTTGTCAAGCTTACATGAGGGGCTCATGGGTGTGCCAATTGCTTTGGAGTTCTCCATTCCAAATCTTTTGAGTAATTTTTTGATGTACTTGCTTTGGGTGATGGAGATTTCTTTCTTTGTTTGTTTGATTTGGAATCCGAAGAAGAATGTAAGTTCTCCCATCATGCTCATCTCGAACTCCTCCTGCATGAGCTTAGCAAAGTCTTGACAAAGAGATTCATTAGTAGACCCAAAAATAATGTCATCAACATATATTTGTATAATTAACATATCATTTTAATTTCTTTTAATGAAGAAGGTTGTGTCTACATTACCTCTTGAAAAATTATTATTTAGTAAAAATTTGCTTAGCCTATCATACCAAGCCCTAGGTGCTTGTTTTAAACCATATAGAGCTTTATTTAATTTAAAAACATGATTAGGAAAAGCATGATTTTTAAAACCTGGGGGTTGTTCTACATAGACTTCTTCAGCAATATATCCATTCAAAAATGCACTTTTGACATCCATTTGAAATAATTTAAATTTCATAAAGCAAGCATATGCAAGTAGAAGTCTAATGGCCTCTAATCTAGCAACAGGTGCAAAGGTCTCATCAAAATCAATTCCTTCTTCTTGATTATAACCTTTAGCAACCAATCTTGCTTTATTTCTTATTACATTTCTATGTTCATCTAATTTGTTCCTAAAGACCCATTTTGTGTCAATTATTGAATAATTTTTAGGTCTTAATACTAAAGTCCATACATTATTTCTTTCAAATTGATTAAGTTCCTCTTGCATTGCATTAATCCAATTATAATCATTTTCAGCTTCTTCAATAGTTTTTGGTTCAATATGAGAGACAAAAGCACAATGATTAAATACATCTTTTAGTGAAGAACGAGTTTTTACCCCATGCATAGGATCACCAATAATTAACTCCTTAGGGTGATTGTGAACATACCTCCATTCTTTGGGTAGATCATTTGTACCTTGAGGTTGTTCTTGATGTTCTTCACCTCTCTCATCCTGTTTGTCTTTATGTTCCTCATCCTCTTGAATTATTGAATCTTTCAGAGTGATCTCCTTCATTCCTTCTATAAGAGGATCTGCATCATCAACACCTTCATTCTTCCTTAAAGGAAGATCGTTAGATTCATCAAAGACAACATGTATGGACTCCTCTACTACTAAGGTTCTTTTGTTAAAAACTCTAAAAGCTTTACTAGTGGAGGAGTAACCAAGAAAGATTGCTTCATCTGATTTTGCATCAAATTTTTCAAGTCTTTCTTTACCATTATTTAATACAAAACATCGACAACCAAAAACATGAAAATATGCAATATTAGGTTTTCTTTCTTTCCAAAGCTCATAGGGGGTTTTCTTTAAAATTTGTCTAATCAAAGCACGATTTAAAATGTAACATGCTGTGTTAATTGCTTCCGCCCAAAAATATCTTGGAAGGTTGCTTTCACATAGCATGGTACGGGCCATTTCTTCTAAGGTTCTGTTTTTCCTTTCTACTACCCCATTTTGTTGGGGTGTCCTAGGAGCAGAGAAGTTATAGCCTATTCCTTTTTCATTACAAAAGTTTTCAAAGTCTTGATTTTCAAATTCAGTTCCATGATCACTTCGAATATTTTGAATTGAAAATCCTTTCTCATTAGTGACTTTTCGGTAAAATTTAGTGAAAACATGAAAAGTTTCATCTTTGTGTGCCAAAAAGAAAACCCAAGTAAAACGAGAGTAATCATCTATAATTATAAAATCATATCATTTTCCTCCTAGACTAGTGGTTCTAGTAGATCCAAATAAGTCCATATACAAAAGCTCTAAGGGTCTAGAGGTTGAAACAACATTTTTGGATTTAAATGAAACTCTTGTTTGTTTACCTAGTTGGCATGCATCACAAATTCTATCCTTTTCAAAATTTAATTTTGACAAATCAAGAACTAATTCTTTTTTAATTAATTTTGAAAGAGAATGCATGCTAATGTGTGCAAGTCTGCGATGCCAAAGCCAACTAGTCTCATTAATTTTAGCATTCAAGGATACTAGGCATTGCATGTTTATTTTGGCTAAATCATTTAAATCTACCATATAAACATTACCATGTCTATGTCCAATAAATTTAATGCCATCATTAATAGGACTAGTTACAATGCAAACAGATGATTCAAAAACAACTTTATATCCTTTATCACAAAATTGACTAATGCTTAGTAAATTATGCTTTAAATCATCTACTAACAAAATATTTTCAATGTATTTGGAGGGAGTGATACCAATGTTACCTATACCGATGATCTTTCCTTTGCCATTGTCTCCAAAGGTGACCATCCCTTCATTCTTAGCATCAAGAGTGATGAATTGGGATTCATCACCAGTCATGTGTCTCGAGCATCCACTGTCAAGATACCATTTCCTATTTTCTCCTTGGGATGCTAGACACACCTGCAGGCAAAAGTCAAGTTTTTGTTTTAGGTACCCAAGCTTTCTTGGGTCCTTTTTGGTTAGTTATAATGGTTCCTTTTGAAACCCATATTTTCTTTATATTTGAATCTGCAGACTTGTTAGAGAAGCAAGTGTATGACTTATGTCCTACTCTACCACATTTGAAGCAAGTAATATTAGAAGACTTATTACTTAAAGAGTTTACATAAATATTTTTCAGATATTTTTGTTTCTTCAAGGGGTTATAGCCAAGTCTAGCCTTATCATACACGGCCTTTTGATTTTCAAAAATCATATTAAGTTTATTTGAACTCAAAGTGAATTTTTCAACTAATGGTTTTAACTTGATAATTTTTGTTGCTCCTAGATTGATTTTGATGATTACAAAGCAGATTGAAGGGATACAAATAATTTTAAAATGAAAAAGTCCTTATGCTCTTCAAGGGCAAAATCGTAATTTCACTAAAATCCTGATTTGATAGTACCATTTGGTAGAACAAATGATTTGAAATCTATTGGTGAAAATTTTATTGTGTTTGGACTTATATTTTTGAAGTTATGAAGGTTTGAAGTGCATGAGTCAACTCATGAGTCAACTCATGGCACTGTGAGCTGATTGGCATGCAAAAAATCTCCTTGGCATGCTAGTTTTCTGGCTTGGCATGACCTGTGAGTCGACCCATGAGTCGACCCACAAGGCATGAGTCGACTCATGAGTCGACCCCTGCTAATTTGAGCCAAGAATTTCCAGAAACGCATTCTCTGGTTTTTGCAACAGAGGTCGACTCATGAGTCGACCCCTGAAGCATGAGTCGACTCATGAGTCGACCCCTGCGACGGGAAATGTCAGCAACGGCTATTTTTTTGTCCGTTTTAATTGCCATTTATGCTTCCTAAAAATCCTCTAACGGCTCTTTATCTACCTAAAATATTTTCTCTTGCTTCTAATGCTACAAAATGCTTTAAATGGTGAAAGAAATTACAGATTAAATAGCGGATCAAACGTGAAATCAAAAAAAATGAGAAGAATAGAAGAAAGGATCCAAAATTTGCAAGAAAAAGCCTGAGATCAACGAAAAATCCAAAAAGAAAAAGAGAGAGGATCCACAATATACCAGAGAGATTGTGAAAGAGAAAAGCAAGATCTTTCAAGGAGAGAATTCTTCACGCCTATTATTTCAACCTTGATCTAGAGATCGTTCAAAGCTTTCAAGAGATCTTCAATCAACAATCAACCTCTTCTCAAGCATTCAAGCATTCATCCACTTTGAGAAAATTCGAAAAAGGGGTTCTTCATTTGAGTAAAACTTTTATTGTTATATTCGCTCATTTAAGGAGCTGTTATTGTATTAATCTGTGCTCTAAATTTTCTAACTCTTTGTGAGTTTTTGTTCTTATTTTTGGAAGATTTTCAAAACAAGGAAAGGTTGATCCAAACCTGAAATCGGAGTGTTTTGGGTTTACTTGTACCTGGGAAACAAGTGATCTAGCTTGGGATAGCTAGTGTCGGAGTTTCCGACGTTTTGTATTCGGGTTGAATACAAAGGATAGTGGATTGAAATTCCCAAGTAGGATCTTGGGTAGTGGATGTAGGTGCAAGGTTAGCACCGAACCACTATAAATCCTTGTGTTTGTGGTGTGCTTTATCGCTTCACTTTATTTCTTTATTATATTCTTGCATTCCTGCTTTAGGTAATTAATATTGAATTAAAGTCTTTGTTTTGATCTTCATAAGTAATCTGTTGGGCTTAAAATTTTTAGAAACTCAATTCACCCCCCCCCCTCTTGGGTTGCATAGCTGGGCAACAAGTGGTATCAGAGCCGGTGCTCTAGCCCTTCTTTGATCTAATAATCAAAGAGCCAAAGATTTATGGCAACCCATGTTGGTACTTCTCTAGCCGAGGGGCAGTCAACAAACCGACCTCCACTTTTCAATGGGTCTAATTACACCTATTGGAAAGCTCGGATGAAGATTTTCATACAAGCACTCGACTATGATATGTGGAGTATCATAGTGAATGGTCCTCACACACCCACCAAGATTATAGATGGTGAGGAATCAACCAAACCCGAGAAAGAATGGGATGAGGTTGACAAGAAATTGGCACAATTAAATACCAAAGCCATGAATGTTCTTTATTGTGCACAGATGTTAGTGAATTCAATCATATTTCTACTTGTGCATCTGCTAAAGAAATATGGGATAGGTTAGAAGTCACCCATGAGGGAACAAATTAAGTAAAAGAGTTTAAAATAAACATGCTTGTACATAAATATGAATTGTTCAAAATAGAGCATGATGAGTCCATAACTGCTATGTTTACTCGTTTTACTGATATAATCAATGGTTTAAAGAGTCTTGGCAAATCTTATACTAACAGTGAACTTGTAAGGAAGATTCTCAGGTCACTGCCAAGAACTTGGGAAGCCAAGGTGACTGCCATCCAAGAAGCAAAAGACTTGAACACTCTGCCTCTAGAAGAGCTTCTTGGATCCTTGATGACTCATGAACTTAGCATGAAGCAACATCAAGAGGATGAAGAAGAGGATGAAGTTAAAAAGAAAAGAACCATTGCCCTCAAATCCACAACTTCGCCTGATTATGAAACGGATGACTCTGAAGACGAAGATCAGGATGAAGAGATGGCTCTCATCACCCGAAAATTTAAGAAGTTTCTAAGAAAAAGAAAACAGGAGATGAGAAAGAAATTCACAAAAGGGGATCAAAGCAAAGAAAAGGAGAAAGATCAACCCCCTATATGCTACGAGTGCAAGAAGCCAGGACATTTCAGATCCGAATGTCCACAATTGAAGAAAGGTCCAAAGAAGTTCAAAAAGAAGGCAATGATGGCGACCTGGAGTGCGAGTGATGACTCAAGCTCCGACGAGGAAACCTCAACAGAACAAGCCAATCTGTGCCTGATGGCACATGAAAATGAGGTAACTTCTGAATCCACTAGTGAATTTACTTTTGAAGAATTGCATGAAGCATTCTATGATTCAATTGATGAATTAAAGAAACTAGGGAAGAAAAACAAAGAGCTGAAATTGGAAAATCAGTCCTTAGTGAAACAAGCTGAAAATCTTTCAATTGAAAAATTCACCTTGATTCAAGAAAATCAAAACTTAAAGGATGAAATGAACAAGCTGAAATCTATAGTAGATAAGTTCACCTTAAGTTCAAACAAACTAAATATGATCCTTGAAAATCAGAAAGCTATATATGATAAGGCTGGACTTGGTTATAAACCCCTGAAGAAACAAAAATTTCTGAAGGATATTTATGTAAATTATTCAAGTAACAAGTCTACAAATATTACTTGTTTTAAATGTGGAAGAATAGGACATAAATCATACACATGTCTTATTAACAAATATGCAAACACAAAGAAAATATGGGTTCCAAAAGGAACCATTCTGACTAACCTGAAAGGACCCAAGAAAGCTTGGATACCTAAGACAGAAACGTGACCTTTGCTTGCAGGTGTGTCTAGCATCCCAAGAAGGAAACAGGAAATGGTATCTTGACAGCGGATGCTCGAGACACATGACTGGTGATGAATCACAATTCATCACGCTTGATGCTAAGGATGGAGGGATGGTCACCTTTAGAGATAATGGCAAAGGAAAGATCATCGGGATAGGTAACATTGGTATCACTCCCTCCAAATACATTGAGAATGTTTTATTAGTTAAAGGTTTAAAGCATAACTTACTTAGCATTAGTCAATTCTGTGATAAAGGGTATAAAGTAAGTTTTGAATCATCTGTTTGCATTGTGACGAGTCCTATTAACGATGGCATTAAATTTATAGGACATAGGCATGGCAATGTTTATATGGTAAACTTGAATGATTTAACAAAATTAGACATGCAATGCCTAGTTTCCTTAAATGCTAAAATAAATGAGATTAGTTGGCTGTGGCATCGTAGACTTGCACACATTAGCATGCATTCTCTCTCAAAATTAATTAAAAAGGATTTAGTTCTCGATTTGCTAAAACTGAATTTTGAAAAGGATAGAATTTGTGATGCATGCCAATTAGGTAAACAAACTAGAGTATCATTTAAATCCAAAAACACTGTTTCAACTTCTAGACCTTTAGAGCTCTTACATATGGATTTGTTTGGACCAACTAGAACCACTAGTCTAGGAGGAAAACGATATGGATTTGTAATAATAGATGATTACTCTCGTTTTACTTGGATTTTCTTTTTGGCTCACAAAAATGAAACTTTTCATATTTTCACTAAATTTTATCGAAAAGTCTCTAATGAAAAAGGTTTTTCAATTCAAAATATTAGAAGTGACCATGAAACTGAATTTGAAAATCAAAATTTTGAAAATTTTTGTGATGAAAATGGAATTGGCCATAACTTCTCTGCTCCTAGGACACCCCAACAAAATGGGGTGGTTGAAAGAAAAAACAGAACCTTAGAAGAAATGGCCCGTACCATGCTTTGTGAAAGCAACCTTCCAAGATATTTTTGGGCGGAAGCAATTAACACAGCATGTTACATTCTAAATCGTGCTTTAATTAGACAATTTTTAAAGAAAACCCCCTATGAACTTTGGAAAGGAAGAAAACCAAATATTGCATATTTTCATGTTTTTGGTTGCCGATGTTTTGTATTAAATAATGGCAAAGAAAAACTTGGTAAATTTGACGCAAAATCAGATGAAGCAATCTTTCTAGGTTACTCCTCCACTAGTAAAGCATTTAGAGTTTTCAACAAAAGAACTTTAGTAGTTGAGGAGTCCATACATGTTGTTTTTGATGAATCTAACGATCTTCCTTCAAGGAAGAATGAGGGTGTTGATGATGCAGAGCCACTAATAGAAAGTATGAAGGAGATCACTCTGAAAGACTCAGCAACTCCAAAAGACAAGGATCAAGAAGACGAACAAAATAAAAGAGGTGAAGAAATTCAAGAACAACCTCAAGGTACAAATGACTTACCCAAGGAATGGAGGTATGTTCACAACCACCCTAAGGAGTTAATAATTGGTGATCCTATGCATGGGGTAAAAACACGTTCTTCACTTAGAGATGTACTTAATCATTGTGCATTTGTATCTCAACTTGAACCTAAAACTTTTGAAGAAGCTGAAAATGATCATAACTGGATTAATGCTATGCAAGAAGAACTTAATCAATTTGAAAGAAATAATGTTTGGACCTTAGTATCAAGACCTAAAGATTACTCAATAATTGGAACAAAATGGGTCTTTAGAAATAAATTAGATGAGCATGGAAATGTAATTAGAAATAAAGCAAGACTGGTTGCTAAGGGATATAATCAAGAAGAAGGAATTGATTTTGATGAAACCTTTGCACTTGTTGCTAGATTAGAAGCTATTAGACTTCTACTTGCATATGCTTGCTTTATGAATTTCAAGTTATTTCAAATGGATGTTAAAAGTACATTTTTAAATGGGTATATTTCTGAAGAAGTATATATAGATCAACCCCCTGAATTTGAAAATCATGCTTTTTCCAATCATGTCTTTAGATTAAATAAAGCTTTATATGGATTAAAACAAGCACCTAGAGCATGGTATGAAAGGCTAAGCAAATTTTTACTAAATAATGGGTTCTCAAGAGGCAATGTAGATACAACCCTATTTATTAAAAGAAACCAAAATGATATGCTAATTATACAAATTTATGTTGATGACATAATTTTTGGGTCTACTAATGAATCCCTTTGTCAAGACTTTACTAAGCTTATGCAGGGAGAGTTCGAGATGAGCATGATGGGAGAACTCACTTTCTTCCTCGGACTCCAAATCAAACAATCAAAAGAGGAAATCTCCATCACCCAAAGCAAGTACACCAAGGAACTACTCAAAAGATTTGGAATGGAGAACTGCAAACCAATTGGCACACCAATGAGTCCCTCATGTAAGCTTGACAAGGATGATGAAAGTAAAAGCGTAGACTTAAAATACTATAGAGGTATGATTGGCTCATTATTATATTTAACTGCAAGTAGGCCTAATATCATGTTTAGTGTTTGCTTATGTGCAAGATATCAATCTAATCCTAAAGAATCTCATTTGAATGCTGTTAAAAGAATCCTTAGATACTTAAATGGTACTCAAACTCTAGGGTTATGGTACTCTAAGGACTCACAAATTAATTTGTTAGGATATTCTGATGCTGATTTTGCTGGATGTAAATTAGATAGAAAAAGCACAAGTGGATCTTGCCAATTTCTTGGAGTAAACCTAATCTCATGGTTTAGCAAGAAACAAAATTCGGTGGCACTGTCTACGGCTGAGGCCGAATACATTGCAGCCGGAAGTTGTTGTGCTCAAATCTTGTGGATTAAGCAACAACTCGAAGATTTTGGAATCAAACTTAATGAAACACCAATAAAATGTGATAATACAAGTGCCATAAATCTATCTAAAAATCCAATTCAACACTCAAGATCTAAACATATTGAAATAAGATATCATTTTATAAGAGAACATGTTCAAAATAAAAATGTAACTCTTGAATATGTTTGCACTGAAAATCAATTAGCCGATATCTTTACAAAGGCCCTTAGTGAGGATAGATTCTGTGAAATTAGGAGAAATCTAGGAATTCTAGATCCATTTGTCTGAAATTTCTTAATTTCCAAAGAATAGATGTCAAAAACTCTTAGAGCTCAATTTTCAACATCTATCCTGATCCCAAAAGCTCAGTTTTATCATTCTAAAAACTTATCATTGAGCAAAATTTCTTCACTCAAAATTTCAAATTTTTCTGGAATTTATTTGCATTTTTTCTGAATTTCTGAACTTCATGAGTCGACCCCCATGAGTCGACTCAATCCCACAAACTTTCAACGGGTTCATTGTTTTTATAACGGGAACCCTGTTTGTGAGACGACTCATCTTCCCATCGTTCTTCTTCCAAAAGCCGTCTTTCCAACTCTTTCTTGCTCCAAATCCAAGGATTTATCTCGAGGCAATTCTCCCTCCTACTCTCCACCAAAAATCGCCTCCTTGGAAAAGAGATTTCTCGTGCTTTCTCGCATTGCTTGGCGCGGTTGGAACGTGCCCTAGCACTTCATCGAACTTCCAAAATCCACTTCTTTTCTCCACTAAAATTCCTCTTTACTCTCTTGTGATCTCTCCTCCACTCAATTCAAGTCTTCTTGTCTGCTACTTTATTGGATATGGCTCCAAAGATGAAACTTCCCCAAAGAAGGAAATCAATCCATGAGCCTGAGGAATTTGTCCGAAAGAAAAGGCATGCTCAGTCTTCCAGTGTTTCCGATCCAGTTTCAGTACCTGCTCAAGGTCTCTCTCAATCCTCCATAAGCCCCAGTGTAAATCCTCTTTCTGATAGAAAAGTAGAAACCGGGAAAAATATAGATTTTCGGTTCTTTGAGAAAGAAGGCTTTACTTTTGCTACCAAAATCAAAAATCAAGGATGAGAACTCTACTGCTCCCTTAAGGAAGTCACCTATGTTGATCTTGTTAGAGAGTTCTACCAGAACCTAAATTATGGAAATGGGTCAGTGACTTCAACAGTCAAGGGGATTGACATATGCTTGGATTCTAGGATATTGGGAGAAATACTTCAGTTGCCTAGTGAAGGATACTCATATATGGAACTCCCAATTAAAGAAGAAGGGATCAGAATTATCTTAGGAGAAGCTTTTTCAGAAAATTTAAATAAATTGGAAGCAAAGCTATTGTCCATTGAGATGAGGGTCCTGCATCAGATTGTAACAAAACTCTTCTTTCCTAGGAGTGGTAGACATGACTTACTGTCTGGCAGAGATGTATGTGTCATGTTTTATGTCATCACTCAGACCCCCCTGAACCTCCCTGCACTGATGATAGAGGCCATGAGAGAAACTTTGAACAGATCCAAGGCACACTTGCCTTATGGTATGGCCCTTACCAGAGTATTCAGGAGGTTTGGAGTTAGCTGTGAGGGGGAGGCACCTACCAAACTCTCACATGTGGACACCTTCAACCAGCACAGCCTGCAC
Source organism: Elaeis guineensis (assembly GCF_000442705.2). Lineage (NCBI taxonomy): Eukaryota > Viridiplantae > Streptophyta > Magnoliopsida > Arecales > Arecaceae > Elaeis > Elaeis guineensis. Next base: position 74,811,923 of record NC_025998.2, read on the forward strand.
CGAATGGGATTTACAAAGACTGTTGGTGGTTGGATCAAGGGCTCTGAAGAAAGAACTGAGGATAGAGCTGAAACAAGAGCTGAAGACAGAACTGAAGGCAGAGTAGAAGAAGAAGGTCCATCTTCTCCTGTACATGACTTCAGGGCAGCTTCACCAGATACCCAGTTCATTCCTGATACTGAGGCTGGCCCTTCTGAGTTTACTAGGATGCCCACACCAGTGTATCAGCCAGAGAGCAGAGCACCTCATTCAGAGTTCAGACTGGCTGACGATCAGATCGAGCATATTTCACAGCGTGTGGCTTCTTTGCTGTCTAGCCAGTGGAGTAGTACTTCTTTTGCACCTGGAGCTACCTCTTCTGATCAGACCATTACTCCCCATATCTCCACTGTGTTTCAGATGATTTCAGATCAGTCTGTCAGGATACAACAGCTTGAGGACACAGTCTGGAGACTGATTGGTAGAGTTCTTGACTTGCAGGGGCAAGTCCTTGCATTGGCCCATCCCCAGCCACAGGAGTCTACTATTGAGGTCACAGACCTCACTGCAGAGGCTGGCAGGCTCAGAGGAGCACTAGAAGGTGGATATGAATTACTGAGGAAAGAGATCCGAGGATCGAGTGAGCATGCTACCACCCAGTTCACTGCTCTACTTCAATCTGTTTCCAGAGCACTGAACGTACTTGATTCTATTAGACTCACCCTTTCTGTTCAGTCCCTAGCATCTCAGCGTTCTCAGCCATCCAGTTCATCTCGTTCTCCTGCTCGTGCCAGAGGCAGACGGGGTAGAGGACGCACTTCTGATCCATCATCTCCTCACCCTATATCTGATGACTCCGATCATTGACCTATCTTGATCATTACTAGATCCTAGGTGTTAGTATTTTGTTCTAGGATCTATACCTCGGGGCCATGTATTGACAATTAGCTGGTTGAATTTTATTTTTTAAGAACTATGTATTGAAACAATTATGATATTAATGGAATCATCTTTTACCTATATTTCTACCTCTTTGTAATGATCATATTTTGGTTATATATTTTCTTCTTGTTGAAATATTGTCTTCTCCTTGTTGTTGTTTGCTGTTGATAATTGCTATATTAAGGGGGAGCAAACATCTGTGAAAAACTCTAAAGAGGAAGAAAATAAAGAATATTTCAGAAAAAGAAAAGGAAGAGTTAACTATGTTTGATGATGTCAAAAAGGGGGAGAAATTAAACAAAAACAAAAATTGAAATTAGACAAAAAGCAAAACCCTAAATTATGAGAAAAAAGGGGAGAAATTAAACAAAAACAAAGATTGGAAGATTAAAACAAATATTGGAGAAATTAAATAAATATTGGAGAAATTAAACAAAAACAAAAATTGGAAGATTAAAAAAAATATTGAGAAACAAATATTGGAGAAATTAAATAAAATTTTGAGAAATTTGGTATCGAAATTTGGTATCAGACAGAACTTAAACAAAAAGCCATCCATCAAAAGCAAAATCATAAGTACAATGCAAATAAGTATTTTTTTTATATGCTCTGATATATTTCAAAATTCAAACTTGCTCTGATACATCTTTTGAAATTTTATTCACCTTGATACATCTTAAGAAATTTGTTTTACTCTGATACACCCTATAATTTCTTTTAACTTGCTCTGATACATGATAAAATTTAATCTGATACAGTTTCTCAGATATATTATAACATTTGCTCTGATACAGTGTGAAATTTTCTCTGACATTTGCTCTAATATAGTGTGAAATTTTCTCTGATATATTATAAAATTTTCTTGCTCTGATACATTATAAAATCTTTTCTAATATCATTGTAAAAATTATTTTTCTTGCTCTGATACATTGCAAAATTTATTTCTCTTCTCTTGCTCTGATATATCTTAAACTCAAAATGATCTAATACCCTTTTCAAATCTTTAAGAAAATGGACAAACTATTTTTGCATTTATATTACATGCCAAAAGAATCATACTCTTTTCAAGCATATACACCTATAATGGATTCTTTTGAAATTAATGCATTAACATAAATATTTTTGTTCAAATATTTTGTCATCATCAAAAAGAGGGAGATTGTTGCTCCTAGATTGATTTTGATGATTACAAAGCAGATTGAAGGGATACAAATAATTTTAAAATGAAAAAGTCCTTATGCTCTTCAAGGGCAAAATCGTAATTTCACTAAAATCCTGATTTGATAGTACCATTTGGTAGAACAAATGATTTGAAATCTATTGGTGAAAATTTTATTGTGTTTGGACTTATATTTTTGAAGTTATGAAGGTTTGAAGTGCATGAGTCGACTCATGAGTCAACTCATGGCACGTGAGCTGATTGGCACGCAAAAATTCTCCTTGGCACGCTAGTTTTCTGGCTTGGCACGACCTGTGAGTCGACCCATGAGTCGACCCACAAGGCATGAGTCGACTCATGAGTCGACCCCTGCTAATTTGAGCCAAGAATTTCCAAAAATGCATTTTCTGATTTTTGCAACAGAGGTCGACTCATGAGTCGACCCCTGAAGCATGAGTCGACTCATGAGTCGACCCCTGCGACGGGAAAAGTCAGCAACGGCTATTTTTTTGCCCGTTTTAATTGCCATTTATGCTTCCTAAAAATCCTCTAACGGCTCTTTATCTACCTAAAATATTTTCTCTTGCTTCTAATGCTACAAAATGCTTTAAATGGTGAAAGAAATTGCAGATTAAATAGCGGATCAAACGTGAAATCAAAAAAAAACGAGAAGAATAGAAGAAAGGATCCGAAATTTGCAAGAAAAAGCCTGAGATCAACGAAAAATCCAAAAAGAAAAAGAGAGGATCCACAATATACCAGAGAGATTGTGAAAGAGAAAAGCAAGATCTTTCAAGGAGAGAATTCTTCACGCCTATTGTTTCAACCTTGATCTAGAGATCGTTCAAAGCTTTCAAGAGATCTTCAATCAACAATCAACCTCTTCTCAAGCATTCAAGCGTTCATCCACTTTGAGAAAATTCGAAAAAGGGGTTCTTCATTTGAGTAAAACTTTTATTATTATATTCGCTCATTTAAGGAGTTGTTATTGTATTAATCTGTGCTCTAAATTTTCTAACTCTTTGTGAGTTTTTGTTCTTGTTTTTGGAGGATTTCCAAAACAAGGAAAGGTTGATCCGAATCTGAAATCGGAGTGTTTTGGGTTTACTTGTACCCGGAAAATAAGTGATCTAGCTTGGGATAGCTAGTGTCGGAGTTTCCGACGTTTTGTATTCGGGTTGAATACAAAGGATAGTGGATTGAAATTCCCAAGTAGGATCTTGGGGAGTGGATGTATGTGCAAGGTTAGCACCGAACCACTATAAATCCTTGTGTTTGTGGTGTGCTTTATCTCTTCACTTTATTTCTTTATTATATTCTTGCATTCCTGCTTTAGGTAATTAATATTGAATTAAAGTCTTTGTTTTGATCTTCATAAGTAATCTGTTGGGCTTAAAATTTTTAGAAATCCAATTCACCCCCCTCTCTTGGGTTGCATAGCTGGGCAACAATTTTATTCTTTAAACTTTGATTTTCTTGAAGCAGGGCGGATTTTTCAATTGAAATATTTTTATTTTGTTTTAATAAAGATTGATTTTTTAATTTTAGATCTTTGTTCTTCATCCCTAGTTTCTTTAATTCATCAACTAAATCATAAAAAGCTTCATGTAATTCTTCAAATATAAAGTCACTAGGAGTTTCGGAAATTACCTCATTTTCGTGTGCCATAAGGCACAGGTTGGCTTGTTCGATTGAGTTTTCCTCTTCAGAGCTTGAGTCATCACTCGCACTCCAAGTGGCCATCATGGCCTTCTTCTTGTACTTCTTGGGATCCTTCTTCAGTTGTGGGCATTCGGACTTGAAGTGTCCCGACTTCTTGCATTCGTAGCAGATAAGGGGTTGGTCTTTTTCTTTTTCTTTGCTCTGTTCCCCTTTTGTGAATGGCCTCTTCCTCATCTTTTGTTTCCTTTTTCTCAAAAATTTCTTGAATCTTCGGGTAATGAGTGCCATTTCTTCATCCTGTTCTTCATCTTCAGTGTCATCAGTTTCTTCATCTGGTGGAGCTATGGATTTGAGGGCAATTATTCTTTTTTTTTTTTGACTTCTTCCTCTTGATGTTGCTTCATGCTTAGCTCATGAGTCATTAATGATCCAAGAAGCTCTTCCAAGGGTAGAATGTTCAAGTCCTTGGCTTCTTGGATGGCAGTCACTTTGGCTTCCCAAGTTCTTGGTAAGGACCTGAGAATCTTTCTTACAAGCTCACTGTTAGTATAGGACTTACCAAGACTCTTTAAACCATTTATAATATCAGTAAAGTGAGTAAACATTTCAGTTATGGACTCATCATGCTCCATTTTAAATAATTCATATTTATGCACAAGCATGTTGATTTTAGACTCCTTTACTTGATTGGTTCCTTCATGGGCTACTTCTAACCTATTCCATATTTCTTTAGCAGATGAGCAAGTAGAAATATGATTAAATTCGTTAGCATCAAGAGCACAATAAAAAATATTCATTGCTTTAGCATTTAATTGGGCCATTTTCTTATCAACCTCATCCCATTCTTTCTCGGGTTTGGTTGATTCCACACCATCTATAATTTTAGTGGGTGTGTGAGGACCGTTCACTATGATACTCCACATATCATAGTCGAGTGCTTGAATGAATATTTTCATCCGAGCTTTCCAATATGTGTAATTAGACCCATTGAAAAGTGGAGGTCGGTTAGTAGATTGTCCCTCGGCTAGAGAAGTGCCGACTTGAGTTGCCATAGATCTTTGGCTCTTTGATTGTTTAGATCAAAGTAGGGCTAGAGCATCGGACTCTGATACCACTTGTTGCCCAGCTATGCAACCCAAGAGGGGGGGTGAATTGGGTTTCTAAAAATTTTAAGCTTAACTTATGACTTATGAGAAATGTTTGACAAAGCTAAATAAATATGGAGAGTAAAATTAATTCAAGACTAATGGCTAAGAGCAAGAATGCAAGAAAATAATGAAGAGTTAAAGAAGAGCAATTAGACACACCACAAATAAAAGGATTTATAGTGGTTCGGTGCCAACTTTGCACTTACATCCACTCCCCAAGCTCCTACTTGGAAATTTCAATCCACTAATCTTGTATTCAACCCGAATACAAACATCGAAAACTCTGACTCTAGCTATCCCAAGCTAGACCACTTATTTTTCGGATACAAGCCAATCCAATACACTCCGATTCTAGGTTCGGATCAACCTTTTTTTGTTTTGGAACTCTTCCAAAATAAAAACAATCACTCAAACCGAGTATAACAATCAATAGCACAAATAAGTACAAAGAAAGCTCCTTTAATGAGCGAATATGACTTTAAATATACTTTACTCAAAGAGAAGAAGACCCTTTTGGATTTCCTCAAGGTGGTTGGAGACTTGAATGTGCACTTGAGAAGTTGGTGAGCTTGGATTAAAGGCTTCTTGAATGCTTTGAGTGAGCTCTTGCTTAGGACTGAAAAGTTTGCTTGAAATCTCTTTTTCAAAATCTCTCTTCTTGAATCCTCTTTCTTTTCTTCTTGTTGATTTCTACCTTTTTGTCCCTTTTATAGCTTTAAGAAATAGTGAAAAATATTCTAGGCTGAAAAAGAGCCGTTAGACCACATTAAATGAGCATTAAAAGTATTTAAAATGGGTTAAAAACTAGCCGTTGTGGAAAAATTTCGTCACAGGGGTTGACTCATGGGTCGACTCATGCCTGGTGGTCGACTCGTGGGTCGACCTCTGTGGAAAAACATCAGAGAATCGAACGGGATGCAAGGTTCTGTAAAACTGGCTTAAAACCCACAGAGGTCGACTCATGGGTCGACTCATGCCTTGGGGGTCGACTCATGGGTCGACTCACAGGATGTGCCAAGTCTGCGCCGGCTAGGAATTTCAGCGTGCCAGTCATCTCATGTGCCATGGGTCGACTCATGGGTCGACTCAAATTTTCAATCATACATATCTTTCAAAATACAAGTCCAAAATCAATAAAATTTTCATCAGTGGATCACAAATCTTTTGTTCTATCATTTGATACTTTCAAATCAGGGTTTTGATAAAATTACAATTTTGCCCCTGAAGAGCAATAAGTCTTTTTTTAAGTGAGAAATATTAGTACCCCTTCAACTGCTTTGTAATCATCAAAATCAATCTAAGGAGCAACATTGGCTTTAGTCTAATTTCTTTTGATCAAGGAGTAATAGATTCTGATATATTATCGAAATGGTTAACCCCATCCCAAAATCTTTTCTATCTAAATTATGAGAGTTGTTGGGAATTATGTCCCAAAATCAATCGTCAGTTTGTTGACGGTTGTGCTTATCATTATAATTGTATATGAATTATTAAATTAATAAATATTATTTGATCTTTTCATCACTGTGTACATCTCATTTTGAACTCCTGTTATGTGATGAAGTCTTTAGGACTATTTGATTCGATATAGAAAGATATATCATTTAGTCCTTAAATGAGTTCGTGATCAAATGATATGCTATTACTAGGATGATAGACATATCAAGTGTAGGTCGTTGTGTGCCATATATGTTGGTTGTCCTCTTAACCAAGGAGCGTAGATATGTTGGTATGGCATGCAGGTGAAATATAGGAGTATATTTTACGGAACGTGACCAACTTTGGAGCACTCTGCTGTCAAGAGTCACTCCGAAGGGATATAGGTATAAGTGTCCCTCCAATCTGAGATTACTACGGTGACTTGCAAGCAACTCATAATGCTTTGGTGCTGGACTACCTAAATTTTTAATTCAGCGATGAAAAATTTTTAGGCATAGTCAAGTACTTGTGAAGTCGGTGTGTGAGTCAAGATGGAATTGATCCCTCCAAATAAGTAAAAGTTAATGTATCAGTGTATTTCAATTCAGTAAAATCTTGGCCGGGATAATCCATGTGATGGATTTTGAAAATTAAAATACAATGTAGATGACTATATCAGGGTTGGCAGTTAAATCCTAGGTCACCTTAAGTATTTGGATCAAAAGAATGAATTATACGGTAACTATATTGAAATAGGTTCTTGAGTGTTGCTTAGCATACTTTCGGCCTATCCAGACGTCGGGTACTATTGCTAGATGATTACTCCGATTGGTACAGAAATCAGTTTCTGTACTACCGGCTTAGGTTTGAACTTATGAGATCACACATATTAAAAGTTTTTCTTTAATCATATGGCTAATCTGAAGAGTCTCAGTCAACTGGAATTCTGCTGAAGAGTCTCACAGGATAGGGACTCTGCTGAAGAGTCACTGAACGGGGACCCTAGAGAAGAGTCCCACTAGACTTGGATTCTATTTTTAATAGAGAATTAATTAGTGATTAGATCACTAATTAGCTCAATTTGATTGAGTATTAAAGTCTGGATCAAGTCTGATTGAATTTAATTCAATCAGATCAAGTTTGATTAGGTTATGAGATGACCTAATTGGTAAGGGAGAAATGATCCTGATTTGATCGAATCTATGGCTCAATTAATTTATTAATTTGATCAAATTTAGTTAAGATTATAAGAGCCTAATTATATCATATTCATCAAATTTTATTTGGATCTAATTGGATTGGATTTGAAAGAAATTCAATTGGTTGAACCCTAGAGTCCCAAATGAGTAGGACTCTATCTCTTGCACCACCTAAATTATCTCATGTCTTTTCTCACCACACAAAATTAGTTTGTACATGAGAAAATAAAAAAATATTTTTTTTTTATCACCCATTAAGAATAGAAATTGATTGGTTTTAATTTGAATTCAAATTTGTTTGAATTTCAACTTAAAACCTTATCCATATTTTTTTCACACATTGGCTGCTTTTGAAGGAGTCTATTGTGTATGAGAAAAGGAGGTCTTTTCAATTGATTTTTGTACTTAATTTTTTTAGATAAGTCTCTCTTTTAAGTTAGATAAGGGTGAGAAAAAGTTGGAGTCGAATTAAAATTCAAAGGAGTTTGAATTGTAACAAACTCCAGTCCTTATCCTGTTTTATCTAGTTTGTACGATAACCATAAAAAGACCATAATTTTGTATGCTAAGAGAAGAGAACTCTTCACCACGAGATATCAGAGAGAAATAGGGTCAAAAACACTTCTTTGGGATGTGAGGATTTGGTGAATTTTCTTCTTCCTTGGTATGAACAAAAGAAAAGACCGTTCTCCTCTTGGGTGAGAAACCTTGAATTGTTCTAGATTTTTTGGTGAGAAAAAAATCAAAGAGAAGAGAGTCTTCATCAAAATTTTTTTTACCATCCAGTATCTTTCTTTGATTCATCTTCGATATTGAAAAGATTTCAGATGATCGAAGAAGGAGATCAAGTTAGATCTGCCATCAAAAGCCGACTGCACGAGCTAACACTCCGTAGAGGGCTGATCGATCCGAAGGGCTTCATGTGGATCATCCGTAGAGATCGAATACTTGTGTGGCTATTCAGCATCAATGAAAGCTTCATACCATACTTACCAGCAGTAGAGATCATTAACCCATGAAAAGATGATGAGTTCTAAACTTTACCGACATAATCTAAAGGTTAGATTAAATTCAGAGCATCGATGTGATCGATGTAGTTTTCTATTTTATTTCAGATTATATATATAAATTTTTTATATCATAGATTCTTAATGGTAGTTTAGATCTGATCTAAGATATATTTAGAAGATTAAAATATTTAATCTTTTATTATTTCTTTGTAAAATTTTAAAAATACATGCTTTGAACTATTTGTTTTTCCTTTACCTCCATGCCACTCTGGTCTCACACCATAAATTAAATGCCACCACCCTCTTTTTAGCATTGAGAAGAGAAAGTGTCTTTCTTCTTTAAGACTCTTAACCACTTCTTAAATTTCCATCGATTCCTTTAATGTCACATGCCTAAAATAAATGAAAAATTTATAGAATGTAGAAGAGGAAGACTCATTCTATGTGAAGCCTCTTCTTCACCACTTAATACATCAAAGAATTTATTTCTCCACATGAGAGAATTGGAGCGCTAAGAGTTGGTACCTTTTGGATCTCTTGATGTTTCTTCCTTATCTATTTACATGGGGCAGCTCTTATGGGATAAGGGCTAAATTTTGATGAAAAATTAGAGGCCTTGGCATGTGATAAAAAAAGAAAAAATTTAAAAAAAAATCTGAGAAAAAGACAAGGAAAAAATTGAGTGGAAAAGTAAAAAGAAGGGAGGTGAGAAAAATAGCAAGTGTGGTGTGCTTGTCCTAAGGTTTGATTTTTTTATGTGTTGGAGTGCAAAATCAAATTCTAGATCGTGAGACGTCTAGAGAAAATTTTTTTGATGTGATCCTAGTGGTGAAATCGAAGGCATTAGTGTATTGGTGTGATCGTTCTTTAAGTTCGAAGCTGACAGTATTTTTGGAAGAAAAGGTTGCAGCGGTGCACTGGTTGGGAAGGACCTTGACCATCTTCCATGTGGATCACCATTGGAGGATTTTTACTTTGGAGTCTTGTGGAGATCACCTACTTACCATACTACTTGTTTAAGAAAGTATAATTTTCTATCTCTTTGCGTACTTGAATTTTGTTTTGTTCGTCATCTACAAGGTGATTCTAAGGTTTGAATTTCGATTCGACAGTTTTAATTATTAAAGCTTTCGATTTGCATGTTTAAAAATTTTTAAAATTCATATTCTGCTGCATATCCAGAACTCAACAAATAAATCCTCAAGCCTCCATCCATTATCTTATTTTCTTCTTGCAGAATAATAAGACCTTAAGCACCTAAGTTGAAGCAAGGCTATAGTAATGATCCAGCCTAAAGATGAGATGAGGACTTAGCTGAGGTGAAGACAACTCCAGACTTAGGTCATCAAATGATCAGCCTTAAAAGATCAATACCACCGAAAGGTCAAAGATTATCAGAGGACCAACTTGAGCAAATCAAGATTCGGCTATCAAGCAAGAGGCCAACAACCAAGTGGAAGGATCAAAGTTGATGTAAAGCTTGATGAAGCCGAAGGTTGATCTGAGAGAGCTAAGGAGAAGCAAACTCGCCAAAATGGGATAACATGATCTATTTTCTTTACTCAAAAGCTTGACTTAACTAAAAAATTGGAAGGCTCAGCCAGAGCTGGTCCAACGAGTTCTCTCATCTTTTGTGTGTAGATCCATAACTCTAGATCTCAATGACTAAGAAGTGAGGACTAACCTACAAGGACCCCCGGAGGCCATACTCGCTCTTCAACGGATCAACGTCTATGAAGATCTTAGTCGTACGAGAAGTGGAGGCTGATCTATAAGGACCCCCAATGCTCATCGATCCAAAATATATGGGCAAAAATCTCATCAATTTGGGAAACGAAGGCTAACCTACAAAGATCCCTGAAGGCTATGCTCGCTTTTCAGTAAAGCCAATGCCCATGAAGACCCTAGTTGGTCAAGAAATAGGGGCTAACTAATAAGGATCCCTGATGGCTCTTTGCTCTTCAGCAAACCGTGCCTACGAAGACCTTAGTCACACGAGAAGTGAGGGCTAACCTAATAGGACCCCCAAAATATAGCAGGGACAGAAGACCTTGATAGTTGGAAAGTGGAGGCTAACCTAAAAGGATCCCCGAAGATCGAGCTCACTCTCAGCAAACCAATGTCCATGAAAACCCGACTGATCGAGAAGCGGAGGCTAACCTATAAAGATCTCTGGAGGAATAACCTATAAGGACCCTCGGCCCATCAATTTTGATGGCAAATGATGGACAGAAGACCTCGATAGTTGAGAATTGGGAGCTAATCTAAAAGGACCCCTGAAGGTCGAGTTTGCTCTCAGCGAACCAACGCCTATGAAGATCTTGACTGATCGAGAAATGGAGGCTAACCTATAAGGAGCTCCGAAGGGATAACATTTAAGGACCCTCGGCCCATTAATTTTGATGACAAATGATGGATAGAAGACCTCGACAGTTGGAAAGTAGGGGATAACCTATAAAAACCCCCAAAGGCTATGCTCGCTCTTTAGCGAACCAACATCCATGAAGACTTTGACTGATCGAGAAGCAAAGGCTAACCTATAAGGACCTCCAAAGGTCTAACCACTTAGGACCCTCAAAGCCCACCAATCTATCCCATTCAATCTATGCAGCCTGAAGGCCAATCTCCTAAGCCAGTCGATCAAAGCAGCTCCAACCTCTAGTTGTGCTAAGAGCACCCACAAATAGCTGTGCCCCCTGTACTCATTTTTTTTGGCACCAAAGTCGCCTACCGGGCTCGAGCCCCTTACACGTGTCCAGCTATAGAAAGCGCTGAAGCCACTTGCGGGGGACACCAAGGTCTTCCACGCTTATGCATCACACGTAGAACGGCCGCAAACTCCCGAAGACAAACTAGAGTACTCGATAGGAACTGAAGCTAATATTTTTCAGATGATGAGAATGTTAGAATGTGCGGTGGTTTCGTACGTGTAGTTTAAAATTTTTTCATAAATTAGATTTATATACGCATAATGAAAATAAATTAAATTAAAATATTTTTAATTTAAAACATGCATCAGATCGTATCTGCAAACCATGCAAGGATTTTTATACAAACATGATGCCAAAACCTGAAATCTGAAAGCAAAACAAAAGTGAGTAATCTGGTGAATAGGAAGATCGAATCTCCATATCTGATCGGATCCTGTGGATGTCCAGGATTCGCATCTGAGCTGTGCAAGTATCTAATCTCTACTAGTATCCATACAAAGAAATCTGATTGAAGTATTGAGGCCATCGGTGTGCTAGCACCTTGCAAGCCTCGCTCCTCAACTTGAACTGAATCCTCCTTCAATATCTTGAAGAACAGGACAGCAGTGCGATCTCATCGCATTGATCTGATTGGATCTGAACTGACCATCAAGAAGAGAAAAAATCTTTTTTCTTCTCTTTCTTTCTCTCTAAACTCTCTCTCTCATATCTGATCTAATCAGATCATGGGGTGTGGAGGATGAAGTAAGAGAATAGGGGTATCAAGGAAGAGAGGCGGTAAGGAAGAGATCACCCCTCTATTTCTCATGCGCACTCTACCCCATTCTTTTATTTTATCACACAAAATAAAGTTCTCATCCAATTCCAATGCCCAAAATCAGATAAGGATCAGATCTAATCTGATTATGGAGTGTGGAGATCAAGAAAGGGGCGTGAAGGTGGTTGGTGTGGCAAGAAAGAAACACTTCTAACCACCCTTCACCAACCTCATGCACACACGCCCTTCTCTCTTTAATTTTGTCATACAAAATCAAGTTCCACACCATAACAAACTCTTTTTTCTGATAAGATATAAAACAAATCAAATTTAGAAATAAATTTTGATCAAGTAGGAGTCCTAGAGAAGTGGGGCGCCAATAGTTGGCGCCCCCCTCTCCTTTTGCACGCATGCCAAGAGAAGAGCATGAGAAAACTGTTGGGAAATGTGTCCCAAAAAGTCAATCGTCAAGCTGTTGACGGTTGAGCAACCAAGTATTGTAATTGATTTGTTAATAAATAAAATATATTTGGCATCTTCATCATAAGCTTTCATCTTCTAATGAACTCCATTGTTATGATGAAGTCCTTAGGACTATTTAAGTTCGATAAAGAGAGGATTTATCGATTAGTCCTTAAAACTGTTCACGACCAAATGATAAGCTGTTAATAAGGACGACAGCTTCTATCGAGCATAGGTCGGTGTAGGCCATATGGGTTGATTGTCCTCTTAACCAAGGAGTGTGGAGATACTGGTATGGCATACAGGTGAGATGTAAGGGTACATCATCATTGAACATGACCAACTCTAGAGTATTATGCTGTCGAGAATGTCTCTGATGGGATATAGGTATAAGTGTCCCTTAGACTTGAGATCGCCTCACTGACTTGCAAGCAACTCACTGTGCTTTGGTACTGGACTAACTGAATTTCTAATTCAGGGACGGAAGGCTTCTGGGCACAGTCAAGTACTTGCGAAGTCAGAGTGTGATCGAGATAGGATTGACCACTCCAAGAGTTGGAGAAGAATGAGTCGCTGTATTTCAATTTAGCAAAACCTTGGCCAGGGTAATCCATCAGATGGATTTGATATTTTGAAATATAATGTGGACAACCTGATCAGAGTTGACAGTTGAACTCTGGGGTGTCCTATGATCATTTTGGTCAAGGAGATGAATTATATGAAAACTATATCCGCATGGGTTCTAAGGATGTTGTTCTACACATTCGACCTATCCGGTCATCGGGTACCATTGCTAGATGGTCACTTTGATTGGTATAGAAATTTGTTTCTATGCTACCGGCTTAGGTTCGGACCTATGAGGTCACACACATTAGAGTTCATGATCCGATCAGATGGTTGATCAACGATTAAGAATCGTTCTAGGGTTAAATGATCAATACGATTGACATTTAACCCAGTGCAAGTGTTACAGGAGGATCTATTAGCAATTCGATTGCTGATTGGCTTAATTTGATTAAGCCAATGGACTGAGATTAAGTCTAATTAAATATGATTTAATTAGATTTAGTTTGGGCTTGATTGGATCAAGTCCAGTTGATTTATTGGATAAGCCAAGTGCAAGAAAAAAACTAGTCCTAGTTCAACTAGGACTTGGGTCAATCTAATTTCTAATTTGATTAGAAAAATATATCAGATTTAAATCTAATTTAATCTGATTAAATTAGATTCTTAATTAGGTTAAGACCTATTTTAATTAGATTGATCTAATTTTGATTTGATTTGGTTTGGAAAACCAAATTAAAACAAGTCATAAGACAGAATCCTAGTAAGACTAGGATTCCACCTTGCGCCATATAAACCTTCTCCACGCCCTCTCTCTTATTCAAAGCCAATCTCCACTTATTTTGTGCGACAAAAGCCCTCTCCCAGATCTCTCCCATGTTCACAAAAGGTCTCCTCTCTTCTTTCTTACATGGAAGGTGGTTTGGATCAAATCTAAAAAGAATAAATTTGGATTTCGAATTCTATGAGATAGAGTTTTAGAAATCCAAAACTCTTTCAATTTTGCACCGAATATATCCAAATTTTGTTTGGAATTTTCGTGGCTTTTAGGGTATACATTGTGCACCCTTTTCTAGTGATCCATGCATGAAAATATGAAGGAGGTGCTCAAGAGTTGGGCATCCCTTAACTTGTCATGTTTGGATAAGCCTTGAGTAGGTGTTTGACCTAGACAAGTACTCTATCATATCTCTCTATATAAGATGAGTTTCTTCGTAAAAATTTAAGAGAAGTCAGAGATTTGAGAGACCTTAGTGCCATCCAAAAATCAGAGAGAAATACCTTTGGGTCGTGGAGATATAAAAGATGCAAGTTTGGGTGTCTAGAGAGAAAAACGTGAAGAAGAAGAGGGTCTTCTTCTAGGATTTTTGTTTTCATATCTTTCCTCCCTCCATCTTGAGTTTTCTGAGAGTGTCTCAGATCTGAAACTCCTCCTTCTACTTTTCATCTTTGGAAGAGTCCAAATCAAGAAGAAGGAGGCACCTGATCAACCATCAAAGAAGGATCAGCGCAGTACTAGCATACTGTGCTGATTTCCTGAAGCAGGACTTCTGATCGAGATTCGTGGGCTCGTGTGGACGACTCCTAGAGGCCAGACGTATGTGCAGCTTGTAACATCATTCTCAAGCCCAGATCAGCAAGGTTAGAATGTCTAACTTGCAAGGTAATAGATCTGATCTATTGTTTAATACATACATTAGATGTAGTATAGAAACATGTTGATATGATCAACATGTAGTTCATGCTATATTTATATATTTTAATTTTTGATTTAATACCATGTAATAATCATGTAATAAGATCTTAGATCTAAAAATTTTCTGATTTTAAAAAAAAAATTTTGATTTATTTTAGTCTTCCGCTGTATGATCTTGAAAAAGTTTCAAGATCTAATCCTGAAACCCTAGATTTGGTTCCTACAATTGGTATCAGAGCCAGGTTCTTTATTACATGATTATTTATACATGCTTAGATTATTTTTTAGATTAGATCTAATTTATAATCTGATTATTAAATCTGAAATTAAAATTTTAGATCAATCACAAACTGCAAGGTTGTCCTGCTGTAAGGTTTACCCCTTACAGTGCAAAGGTTGTCCTAGTTTGTGTAGATCTATCTTTAATCATAAATTTGTTAGATATTATCTAGATTAAATTTATGATTTATTAGATTTAAAAGATATTTAAATCTGAAATAAAATCTCTTTGTTAATAATTTTTGTGCAAAGAAATTGTTTAAAGTTGAAATTGTTTCAATTACATGAACCTGTTTAGATTAGATCTAAAGTAGTTTCATATTTATTTCACTTGCATCTTGATTATGAATCAAACATGCAATATGATTGGTAGAATCATATTGTAAAATTATTTTACAAATATGAAAATTATTTTTTGAAAAGCCAAACCCAACCCTCAGCCCAAAACTTAATTAAGAAT
This sequence comes from Elaeis guineensis, assembly GCF_000442705.2. Classification (NCBI taxonomy): domain Eukaryota; kingdom Viridiplantae; phylum Streptophyta; class Magnoliopsida; order Arecales; family Arecaceae; genus Elaeis; species Elaeis guineensis. The sequence continues at coordinate 74,827,370 of NC_025998.2, forward strand.
TAAGAAGTTGTTTGAATAGGTTCTAGGATTGTGAATTGAAGAACCTAAGACACAAACTATAACACATTGGGTTAATGGGTTAGCGGAAATTAGGTCCATTAATTGGGTTAGACCTATGGTTAGATTGAAGATGGACTTAATTAGAGAATTGACTAAATCTAATCAATTATTGTCTTAGATTAGGTCAAGGATTCTCTAGATCAATTACAATAGTTGTAGTTGGTCAAGTCCATGTCTTTAACGAGAACCAAATGGACTTGATTCTTGGCTAAGTGGTCTAGCACGAACTGTTAGGTTGATCTAATCGAAACTAATTAAACCAGTTGGTGTCTAAGGTAAACCAGACCAGTGATTTTTAATTGGGAGCCCGCTTACCTGGCCATTTCTGATGGTGTCTAAGGCAAGCTTTGGCAGACCCTCCCACTGATCGAACTTACCTGGCCTCTTAGTGAAATTATGTTTTGATCGGATCACTTGACTATTCGAGCTGACCCATGTCAGCTAGGTACATCAGTGTGACTGATTTAGGTGCTCCTAGACCAGCCCTTTTTATGGTCTCCCTTAAGCTGACTTGGTGAAGCCAGTGGGAGGATCATGATAAGCTGGTTCATCTGACCTTATCTTCTAAATTATTTAAATCCTCTAAAATTATTAGATCCTTAAAATGATAAAGTTATGGAGATAACTGAGTCATAGCCTCCCATTAAGGTGTTTGATAATAAGTCCATTAACTTAATAATCATTGCAGACCCAAAGGCCTGATGCTTGTTAGCTAATGGAATTATCACTCATCATATGACGACTTGGAAGTGTCTCTCTAATGGTGGTTAGGTGAGCCAACCAAAGTTAGGCTTTATCATTCGTTGGTTAGATACGCCAAGTATGATCATGTTAATGGTTGGACCTAACCGGATCCTTACAGTGGAGGCCAAAGCCTACTGATTAGGTTTTTGGGACAAAATTAAAATTACTAGAAATTGTTTAGAGAAACAATTGGTTATGAACCTACCCTTAGATGTACATGGGTTGACCAACCAAAGTTGGGCTTGTGTGCAGTCTAAGTGGATTCTAGTACCCGCTAAGAAATTAGGGTAATTCCTCGAGTTGGAGGTAGAGGCTACCAATTCGAATAAAATAGTGGGAGAAACCTTTTGATTAAAGTCCAAATCTTTAGGTTTAATGAATCAATTATTAATTAGGTTATGGTTCTCCTTTGTGCAAATATCGCCACTTCCCTATCGCTCCGATCATTGTTGGACAATGATAAGTTGGTGGGACCTAACTTCGGTAGCTGGTACCGAAAGTTGAAGATAGTCCTGGAGCATGAACGGATCCTATATGTGATAATGGATCCTGCACCTGAGGAGCCAGCTGCCAATGCACTTGGAATAGTCAGAGACACTTACCATAGTGGCTCAGTGATCGGACCATGATGCGCTGTATCATGCTGGCTGCCATGAGCGACGAGTTCAGTCGCAGATTCGAGACAGCTCAGCCAAAGGACATGCTTCAAGTGTTGGAGGATGCCTTTGGCACACCCGATGATGTGGAGAGGCACAAGACTAGTTGTGCCATCTTCAATGCCAAAATACGGGATGATGACTCCATCACTGATCATGTATTGTATATGATCGAGCTGATGGAACGATTGAGCAAGCTCGACTTTTCCTTGCATGAATAGCTTGGGAAAGATGCAATACTGAACTCGCTGCCCAAGTCTTATCTCTCATTCCTCACTCATTATAGAATGACAAAGCCTGAAGAGAACTACCATGAGTTATTGGGGTTGCTTCAGAACTTTGAGAAGGATCACCAACTTCACAAGGAGTCGGTGAACTTAGTGGGAGGTTCATCTTCTGGTTCTCGACCCTTTGAGAAAGGAAAGAAGAACAAGAAGAAGAAAGTGAAGAAGGTGCAAGTTCAGGCTGGGATATTTGTGCAGAGCCAGACCAAAAAGATCAAGCCTGATAAGAGTCTATTCTACTGGCAAGCACCCTAGATTAGATAGTGTGTCAGATATCTACTTATGGCACTGTAGGCTAGGTCATATAAACAAGAACAGAATAAACAGGTTGACTCAAGAGGAAATCCTCGAAGTAAGTGATTGTGAATCACTTCCAACCTGTGAGTCCTGTCTTCTTGGTAAAATGACCAAGTCACCTTTTATTGGAAAAGGTGAGAGAGCTACTGAGCTCTTGAGCCTAGTACATACTGATGTATGCAGGCCCATGAGCACCAGTGCTAGAGGTGGATATTTCTACTTCATAACTTTCACGGATGACCTATCTCGATATGGATATGTCTATCTGATGAAACATAAGTCGGATTCATTTGAAATGTTCAAACAATTCCGAAGTAAAGTAGAAAAACAAACTGGGAAGAGTATTAAAACTCTTCGATCTGATCGAGGAGGAGAATACCTTTCTAGTGAATTTTTCACATATCTAGGAGAGAATGGGATTCTCTCCCAATGGACTCCTCCAGGAACACCACAGCATAATGGTGTGTCTGAAAGGAGGAATCGGACTCTGTTAGACATGGTCCGATCCATGATGGGTTTTGCTAGCTTGCCGATATCCTTCTAGGGATATGCACTCGAATCGGCCTGTTATCTGTTAAATAGGATTTCAAGTAAGTCTGTAATTAAGACTCCATATGAGATATGGACGGGACGTAAGCCAGCACTTTCACACCTTAGGGTCTGGGGGTGCCCGGCCTATGTCAAATGATTAGTCACAGACAAACTTGGACCTAGATCTGACAAATGCTCATTCATAGGGTACCCCAAAGAGATAAAAGGATATTTTTCTACCTTGCTGATGAACAAAAGGTGTTCGTCAGCCTTAAGACAATCTTTTTAGAAAAGGAGTTCCTTGGTGAAGGAACCGTTGCCTCTAAGATTGAACTTGATGAAGTTCAATAGGTAGAAGGACCGACACCAATAGCTGAACCTGAGTCGGATATGATTAGATCAGATCTGGAGCCCAATGTACCTGCACCATTAAGGCGATCCGGTAGAGTACCGCGTCAGCCGGACAGATACTATGGTTTCTTGATCCGGGATGGTGATCCCATCGAACTTGATGAGAATAATGAGGATCCGATCACCTATATGGATGCAATGCAGAGATCTGATTCTGAGAAATGGCTTGAAACCATAAAATTCGAAATGGAGTCCATGAAGGTCAATGATGTATGGACATTGGTTGACCCACCTGAAGGGGTTAAACCCATTGGGTGTAAATGGGTCTTCAAAAGGAAGAGGGGCACAGACGGAAAGGTGGAGACCTATAAAGCCCGTCTGGTTGCCAAGGGGTATCGTCAACGTTATGGTATTGACTATGATGAGATGTTTTCCCCTGTGGCAATGCTCAAATCTATTCGGATAATGCTTGCAATAGTTGTCCATTTAGATTATGAGATCTGGCAGATGGATGTAAAGACAGCCTTCCTGAATGGAGAGTTTGTTGCTCCTAGATTGATTTTGATGATTACAAAGCAGATTGAAGGGATACAAATAATTTTAAAATGAAAAAGTCCTTATGCTCTTCAAGGGCAAAATCATAATTTCACTAAAATCCTGATTTGATAGTACCATTTGGTAGAACAAATGATTTGAAATCTATTGGTGAAAATTTCATTGTGTTTGGACTTATATTTTTGAAGTTATGAAGGTTTGAAGTGCATGAGTCGACTCATGAGTCCACTCATGGCACTGTGAGCTGATTGGCACGCAAAAATTCTCCTTGGCACGCTAGTTTTCTGGCTTGGCACGACCTGTGAGTCGACTCATGAGTCGACCCACAAGGCATGAGTCGACTCATGAGTCGACCCCTGCTAATTTGAGCCAAGAATTTTTAGAAACGCATTCTCTGATTTTTGCAACAGAGGTCGACTCATGAGTCGACCCCTGAAGCATGAGTCGACTCATGAGTCGACCCCTGCGACGGAAAATGTCAGCAACGGCTATTTTTTTGCCCGTTTTAATTGCCTTTTATGCTTCCTAAAATTGCTCTAACGGCTCTTTATCTGCCTAAATTATTTTCTCTTGCTTCTATTATCATAAAATGCTTTTAATGGTGAAAGAAATTGCAGATTAAATAGCAGATCAAACGTGAAATCAAAAAAAAAAAGAAAAAAATAGAAGAAAGGATCCAAAATCTGCACGAAAAAGCCTGAGATCAACGAAATATCCAAAAAAAAAAAGAGAGAGGATCCACAATATACAAGAGAGATTGTGAAAGAGAAAAGCAAGAGCATTCAAGAGGATCTTTCAAGCCTATTGTTCAACCTTGATCTAGAGATCTTCCAAAGCTTTCAAGAGATCTTCAATCAACAAACAACCTCTTCTCAAGCATTCGTTCAAGCGTTCATCCACCTTGAGAAAATTCGAAAAGGGTTCTTCATTTGAGTAAAGTTTTTGTTATTATATTAGCTCATTTAAAGGAGCTGTTATTGTATTAATCTGTGCTCAAAATTTTCTAACTCTTTGTGAGTTTTAGTTCTTGTTTTTTGGAGGATTTCCAAAACAAGGAAAGGTTGATCCGAACCTGAAATCGGAGTGTTTTGGGTTTACTTGTACCTGAGAAACAAGTGATCTAGCTTGGGATAGCTAGTGTCGGAGTTTCCGACGTTTTGTATTCGGGTTGAATACAAAGTATAGTGGATTGAAATTCCCAAGTAGGAGCTTGGGGAGTGGATGTAGGTGCAAGGTTAGCACCGAACCACTATAAATCCTTGTGTTTGTGGTGTGCTTTATCGCTTCACTTTATTTCTTTATTATATTCTTGCATTCCTGCTTTAGGTAATTAATATTGAATTAAAGTCTTTGTTTTGTTCTTCATAAGTAATCAGTTGGGGCTTAAAATTTTTAGAAACCCAATTCACCCCCCCCCTCTTGGGTTGCATAGCTGGGCAACAAGTGGTATCAGAGCCGGTGCTCTAGCCCTTCTTTGATCTAACAATCAAAGAGCCAAAGATCTATGGCAACCCATGTCGGTATTTCTCTAGCCGAGGGGCAATCAACAAACCGACCTCCACTTTTCAATGGGTCTAATTACACCTATTGGAAAGCTCGGATGAAGATTTTCATACAAGCACTCGACTATGATATGTGGAGTATCATAGTGAATGGTCCTCACACACCCACCAAGATTATAGATGGTGAGGAGTCAACCAAACCCGAGAAAGAATGGGATGAGGTTGACAAGAAATTGGCACAATTAAATGCCAAAGCCATGAATGTTCTTTATTGTGCACTAGATGCTAGTGAATTCAATCGCATTTCTACTTGTGCATCTGCTAAAGAAATATGGGATAGGTTAGAAGTCACCCATGAGGGAACAAATCAAGTAAAAGAGTCTAAAATAAACATGCTTGTACATAAATATGAATTGTTCAAAATAGAGCATGATGAGTCCATAACTGCCATGTTTACTCATTTTACTGATATAATTAATGGTTTGAAGAGTCTTGGCAAATCTTATACTAACAGTGAACTTGTAAGGAAGATTCTCAGGTCACTGCCAAGAACTTGGGAAGCCAAGGTGACTGCCATCCAAGAGCAAAGGACTTGAACACTCTACCTCTAGAAGAGCTTCTTGGATCCTTGATGACTCATGAACTGAGCATGAAGCAACATCAAGAGGATGAAGTCAAAAAGAAAAGAACCATTGCCCTCAAATCTACAACTTCGCCTGATTATGAAACGGATGAATCTGAAGATGAAGAACAGGATGAAGAGATGGCACTCATCACCCGAAAATTTAAGAAGTTTCTAAGAAAAAGAAAACAGGAGATGAGAAAGAAATTCACAAAAGGGGAACAAAGCAAAGAAAAAGAGAAAGATCAACCCCTTACATGCTACGAGTGCAAGAAGCCGGGACATTTCAGATCCGAATGTCCACAACTGAAAAAAGGTCCCAAAAAGTTCAAAAAGAAGGCAATGATGGCGACTTGGAGTGCGAGTGATGACTCAAGCTCCGACGAAGAAACCTCAACAGAACAAGCCAATCTGTGTCTGATGGCACATGAAAATGAGGTAACTTCTGAATCCACTAGTGAATTCACATTTGAAGAATTGCATGAAGCTTTCTATGACTCAATTGATGAATTAAAGAAACTAGGAAAGAAAAATAAAGAACTGAAATTGGAAAATCAGTCCTTAGTGAAACAAGCTGAAATTCTTTCAATTGAAAAACTCACCTTGAGTCAAGAAAATCAAAACTTAAAGGATGAAATTAACAAGCTGAAATCTATAATAGATAAGTTCACATTAAGTTCAAACAAACTAAATATGATCCTTGAAAATCAGAAAGCTATATATAATAAGGCTGGACTTGGCTATAAACCTCTGAAGAAACAAAAGTTTCTGAAGGATATTTATGTAAATTATTCAGGTAACAAGTCTACAAATATTACTTGTTTCAAATGTGGTAGAATAGGACATAAATCATACACATGCCTTAAATCTACCAATACAATTATAAAGAAAATATGGGTTCCAAAAGGAACCATTCTGACTAACCCAAAAGGACCCAAGAAAGCTTGGGTACCTAAGACAGAGACTTGACCTTTGCTTGCAGGTGTGTCTAGCATCCCAAGAAGGAAACAGAAAATGGTATCTTGACAGTGGATGCTCGAGACACATGACTGGTGATGAATCACAATTCATCACGCTTGATGCTAAGGATGGAGGGATGGTCACCTTTGGAGATAATGGCAAAGGAAAGATCATCGGGATAGGTAACATTGGTATCACTCCCTCCAAATACATTGAGAATGTTTTACTAGTTAAAGGTTTAAAGCATAACTTATTTAGCATTAGTCAATTCTGTGATAAAGGGTATAAAGTAGTTTTTGAATCATCTGTTTGCATTGTGACTAGTCCTATTAACGATGGCATTAAATTTATAGGACATAGGCATGGCAATGTTTATATGATAGATTTGAATGACTTAGCCAAATTAGACATGCAATGCCTAGTATCCTTGAATGCTAAAATCAATGAGACTAGTTGGCTGTGGCATCGTAGACTTGCACATATCAGCATGCATTCTCTTTCAAAATTAATTAAGAAAGATTTAGTTCTCGGTTTGCCAAAACTGAATTTTGAAAAGGATAGAATCTGTGATGCATGCCAATTAGGTAAACAAACTAGAGTATCATTTAAATCCAAAAACACTGTTTCAACTTCTAGACCATTAGAGCTCTTACATATGGACTTATTTGGACCAACAAGAACCACCAGTCTAGGAGGAAAAAGATATAACTTTGTAATTATAGATGATTACTCTCGTTTTACTTGGGTTTTCTTTTTGGCTCACAAAAATGAAACTTTTCATATTTTCACTAAATTTCATCGAAAAGTCTCTAATGAAAAAGGATTTTCAATTCAAAATATTAGAAGTGATCATGGAACTGAATTTAAAAATCAAGATTTTGAAAATTTTTATGATGAAAATGGAATTGGCCATAACTTCTCTGCTCCTAGGACACCCCAACAAAATGAGGTAGTTGAAAGGAAAAACAGAACCTTAGAAGAAATGGCCCGTACCATGCTTTGTGAAAGCAACCTTCCAAGATATTTTTGGGTGGAAGCAATTAACACAGCATGTTACATTTTAAATCGTGCTTTAATTAGACAATTTTTAAAGAAAACCCCCTATGAACTTTGGAAAGGAAGAAAACCAAATATTGCATATTTTCATGTCTTTGGTTGCCGATGTTTTGTATTAAATAGTGGAAAAGAAAAACTTGGTAAATTTGATGCAAAATCAGATGAAGCGATCTTTTTAGGTTACTCCTCCACTAGTAAAGCATTTAGAGTTTTCAACAAAAGAACTTTAGTAGTTGAGGAGTCCATACATGTTGTTTTTGATGAATCTAACGATCTTCCTTCAAGGAAGAATGAGGGTGTTGATGATGCAGAGCCACTAATAGAAGGTATGAAGGAGATCACTCTGAAAGACTCAGCAACTCCAGAAGACAAGGATCAAGAAGATAAACAAGATGAGAGAAGTGAAGAAATTCAAGAACAACCTCAAGGTACAAATGACCTACCCAAGGAATGGAGGTATGTTCACAACCACCCTAAGGAGTTAATTATCGGTGATCCTATGCATGGGGTAAAAACACGTTCTTCACTTAGAGATGTACTTAATCATTGTGCTTTTGTATCTCAACTTGAACCTAAAACTTTTGAAGAAGCTGAAAATGATCATAACTGGATTAATGCTATGCAAGAGGAACTTAATCAATTTGAAAGAAATAATGTTTGGACCTTAGTATCAAGACCTAAAGATTATTCAATAATTGGAACAAAATGGGTCTTTAGAAACAAATTAGATGAGCATGGAAATGTAATTAGAAATAAAGCAAGACTGGTTGCTAAGGGATATAATCAAGAAGAAGGAATTGATTTTGATGAAACCTTTGCACCTGTTGCTAGATTAGAAGCTATTAGACTTCTACTTGCATATGCTTGCTTTATGAATTTCAAGTTATTTCAAATAGATGTTAAAAGTGCATTTTTAAATGGATATATCTCTGAAGAAGTATATGTAGAACAACCCCCTGGATTTGAAAATCATGCTTTTCCTAATCATGTCTTTAGATTAAATAAAGCTTTATATGGATTAAAACAAGCACCTAGAGCATGGTATGAAAGGCTAAGCAAATTTCTACTAAATAATGATTTTTCAAGAGGCAATGTAGATACAACCCTATTTATTAAAAGAAATCAAAATGATATGCTAATTATACAAATTTATGTTGATGACATAATTTTTGGGTCTACTAATGAATCCCTTTGTCAAGACTTCGCTAAGCTTATGCAGGGAGAGTTCGAGATGAGCATGATGGGAGAACTCACCTTCTTCTTCGGACTCCAAATTAAACAATCAAAAGAGAGAATCTCCATCACCCAAAGCAAGTACACCAAGGAACTACTCAAAAGATTTGGAATGGAGAACTGCAAACCAATTGGCACACCAATGAGTCCCTCAAGTAAGCTTGACAAGGATGATGAAGGTAAAAGCGTAGACTTAAAATACTACAGAGGTATAATTGGCTCATTATTATATTTAACTGCAAGTAGGCCTGATATCATGTTTAGTGTTTGCTTATGTGCTAGATATCAAACTAATCCTAAAGAATCTCATTTGAATGCTGTTAAAAGAATCCTTAGATACTTAAATGGTACTCAAACTCTAGGGTTATGGTACTCTAAGGACTCACAAATTAATTTATTAGGATATTCAGATGCCGATTTTGCTGGATGTAAATTAGATAGAAAAAGCACAAGTGGAACTTGCCAAATTCTTGGAGTTAACCTAATCTCATGGTTTAGCAAGAAACAAAATTCGGTGGCACTGTCTACGGCTGAGGCCGAATACATTGCAGCCGAAAGTTGTTGTGCTCAAATCTTGTGGATTAAGCAACAACTCGAAGACTTTGGAATCAAACTTAATGAAACACCAATAAGATGTGACAACACAAGTGCCATAATTCTATCTAAAAATCCAATTCAACATTCAAGATCCAAACATATTGAAATAAGACATCATTTCATAAGAGAACATGTTCAAAACAAAAATATAATTCTTGAATATATTTGCACTGAGAATCAATTAGCTGATATCTTTACAAAGGCCCTTAGTGAGGATAGATTCTGTGAAATTAGGAGAAATCTAGGAATTCTAGATCCATTTGCCTAAAATTTCTCAATTTCCAAAGAATTGATTAGAGCTCAAGTTTCAACATCTATCCTGGTCCCAAAAGCTCAAATTTATCATTCTAAAAACTTATCATTGAGCAAAATTCCTTCACTCAAAATTTCAAATTTTTCTGGAATTTATTCACATTTTTCCTGATTTTCTGAACTTCATGAGTCGACCCCCATGAGTCGACTCAATGGCAAACTTGTAAATCCCACCAACTTTCAACGGGTTCATTGTTTTTATAAGGGTTACTGTTTGTGAGACGACTCATCTTCCCATCGTTCTTCTTCCAAAAGCCGTCTTCTCCAACTCTTCTTGCTCCAAATCCAAGGATTAATTTTGAGGCAATTCTCCCTCCTCCTCTCCACCAAAAATCGCCTCCTTCAAAAGGATTTTCTGTGCTTTCTCGCTTTGCTTGGCGCGGTTGGAACGTGCCCTAGCACTTTACCGAACTTCCAAAATCCACTTCTTTTCTCCACCAAAATCCTTCGTCACTCTCTTGTGATCCCTCCTCCACTCAATTCAAGTCTTCTTGTCTGCTACTTTAGTGGATATGGCTCCAAAGATGAAGCTTCCCCAAAGAAAGAAATCAATCCGTGAGCCTGAAGAAGTTGTCCGAAAGAAAAGGCATGCTCAGTCTTCAACTGCTCCCACTCCAGTTTCAGTACCTACTCAAGGTCCCTCTCAATCCTCCATAAGCCCCAGTGTAAATCCTCTTTCTGATAGAAAAGTAGAAATCGAGAAAAATATAGATTTTCGGTTCTTTGAGAAAGAAGGCTTTACTTTTGCAAGTAAAATTAAAAATCAAGGATGGGAACTCTATTGCTCTCTTAAGGAAGTCACCTATATTGACCTAGTAAGAGAATTCTACCAGAATCTACATTATGGAAACGGGTCAGTGACTTCAACTGTAAAGGAAATTGATATCTGCTTGGATTCTAGGATATTGGGAGAAATACTTCAGTTGCCTAGTGAAGGATATTCATATATGGAACTCCCAATTAAAGAAGAGGGGATCAGAATGATCTTAGGAGAAACTTATTCAGGAAGTTTAAACAAGTTAGAAGCAAAGATTTTGTCCATTGAGATGAGGGTGCTGCATCAGATAGTTTCAAAGCTCTTCTTTCCTAGGAGTGGTAGACATGACTTACTTTCCAGCAGAGATGTATGTGTCATGTTTCATGTCATCACTCAGACCCCCCTGAACCTCCCTGCACTTATGATAGAGGCCATGAGAGAAACTTTGAACAGATCCAAGGCACACTTGCCTTATGGTATGGCCCTTACTAGAGTATTTAGGAGGTTTGGAGTTAGCTGTGAGGGGGAGGCACCTACCAAACTCTCACATGTGGACACTTTCAACCAACACAGCCTGCACCGAATGGGAATTACAAAGACTGTTGGTGGTTGGATCAAGGGCTCTGAAGAAAGAACTGAGGATAGAGCTGAAACAAGAGCTAAAGACAGAACTGAAGGCAGAGTAGAAGAAGAAGGTCCATCTTCTCCTATACATGACTTCAGGGCAGCTTCACCAGATACCCAGTTCATTCCTGATACTGAGGCTGGCCCTTCAGAGTTTACTAGGATGCCCACACCAGTGTATCAGCCAGAGAGCAGAGCACCTCATTCAGAGTTCAGACTGGCTGACGATCAGATCGAGCATATATCTCAACGTGTGACTTCTTTGCTGTCTAGTCAGTGGGGTAGTACTTCTTTTGCACCTGGAGCCACCTCTTCTGATCAGACCATTACTCCCCACATCTCCACTATGTTTCAGATGATATCAGATCAGTCCATCAGGATCCAGCAGCTTGAGGACACAGTCTGAAGACTTACTGGCAGAGTTCTTGACTTGCAGGGGCAAGTCCTTGCTTTGGCCCATCCCCAGCCACAGGAGTCTACTATTGAGGTCACAGACCTCACTGCAGAGGCTGGCAGGCTCAGAGGAGCACTAGAAGGTGGATATGAATTACTGAGGAAAGAGATCCGAGGATCGAGTGAGCATGCTACCACTCAGTTCACTGCTCTACTTCAATCTATTTCCAGAGCACTGAATGTACTTGATTCTATTAGACTCACCCTTTCTGTTCAGTCCCTAGCATCTCAGCGTTCTCAGCCACCCAGTTCATCTCGCTCTCCTGCTCGTGGCAGAGGTAGACGGGGTAGAGGACGCACTTCTGATCCATCATCTCCTCACCCTATCTCTGATGACTCCGATCATTGACTTATCTTGATCTTTACTAGATCCTAGGTGTTAGTATCTTGTTCTAGGATCTATACCTTGGGGCCATGTATTGACAATTAGCTGGTTGAATTTTATTTTTAAGAATTATGTATTGAAACAATTATGATATTAATGGAATCATCTTTTACCTATATTTCTACCTTTTGTAATGATATTGATCATATTTTGGTTATATATATTCTCCTTATTGAAATATTGTTGTTGTTTGCTATTGATAATTGCTATATTAAGGGGGAGCAAACATCTGTGATATACTCTAAAAGGGGAGAAATTAAAGAATATTTCTGAAAAAGGAAAAGTTAACCATGTCTGATGATGTCAAAAAGGGGGAGAAAGTAAACAATTAAACAAAAAGCAAGCAACTCATTAAAAGCAAAACTCTAAATTATGAAAGAAAAAGAGAGAGAAATTAAACAAAATGCAACTCATCAAAGGCAAAACCCCAAAAGCAAAATTACAAATTATGAGAAATTTGGCATCAAACAGAAATTAAACAAAAAGTAATTCAATTATTGAGAAATTAAACAAAAAGCAACCCATCAAAAGCAAAATTACAAATTATGAGAAATTAATTGAAAAATTTAAAGAACAATACCAAAAGTACAATGCTAAGTATAATGCAATTATGTAACTTTTAAATTACTTCTTTACATATGCTCTGATTTACCTTAAAAATTTAAATATACTCTGATATATTTCAAAATTCAAACTTGCTCTGATATATCTTTTGAAATTTACCTTAATACATCTTAAGAAATTTAACTTACTCTGGTACTCCTTAAAATTTCTTTTAACTTGCTCTGATACATTATAAAATTTGCTCTGATACAGTGTAAAATTTTCTCTGATACATTACAAAATTTGCTCTGATACAGTGTGAAATTTTTTCTGATACATTACAAAATTTGCTCTGATACAGTGTGAAATTTTCTCTGATACATTACAAAATTTGCTCTGATACAGTGTGAAATTTTTTCTGATACATTACAAAATTTGCTCTGATACAGTGTGAAATTTTTTCTGATACATTATAAAATTTGCTCTGATACAGTGTGAAATTTTCTCTGTTATATTATAACATTTACTCTGATACATTGTAAAATCTTTTCGGATAACATTGTAAAAATTATTTTTTTTGCTCTGATATATTAAAAAATTTATTTTTTTCTCTTGCTCTGATATATCTTAAACTCAAAATGATCTAATACTCTTTTCAAATATTTATGAAAATGGACAAACTATTTTTGCATATGACCATTTATATCACATACCAAAAGAATCATATTTTTCAAGCATATACACCTATAGTGCATTTTTTTGAAATTAATGCATTCACATAAATGCTTTTGTTCAAGTGTTTTGTCATCATCAAAAAGGGAGAGATTGTTGCTCCTAGATTGATTTTGATGATTACAAAGCAGATTGAAGGGATACAAATAATTTTAAAATGAAAAAGTCCTTATGCTCTTCAAGAGCAAAATCGTAATTTCATTAAAATCCTGATTTGATAGTACCATTTGGTAGAACAAATGATTTGAAATCTATTGGTGAAAATTTCATTGTGTTTGGACTTATATTTTTGAAGTTATGAAGATTTGAAGTGCATGAGTCGACTCATGAGTCCACTCATGGCACTGTGAGCTGATTGGCACGCAAAAATTCTCCTTGGCACGCTAGTTTTCTGGCTTGGCACGACCTGTGAGTCGACTCATGAGTCGACCCATAAGGCATGAGTCGACTCATGAGTCGACCCCTGCTAATTTGAGCCAAGAATTTCCAGAAACGCATTCTCTGGTTTTTGCAACAGAGGTCGACTCATGAGTCGACCCCTGAAGCATGAGTCGACTCATGAGTCGACCCCTGCGACGGGAAATATCAGCAACGGCTATTTTTTTGCCCGTTTTAATTGCCTTTTATGCTTTCTAAAATTGCTCTAACGGCTCTTTATCTGCCTAAATTATTTTCTCTTGCTTCTATTGTCATAAAATGCTTTTAATGATGAAAGAAATTACAGATTAAATAGCAGATCAAACGTGAAATCAAAAAAAAAAGAAAAAAATAGAAGAAAGGATCCGAAATCTGCACGAAAAAGCCTGAGATCAACGAAATATCCAAAAAGAAAAAGAGAGAGGATCCACAATATACAAGAGAGATTGTGAAAGAGAAAAGCAAGAGCATTCAAGAGGATCTTTCAAGCCTATTGTTCAACCTTGATCTAGAGATCTTCCAAAGCTTTCAAGAGATCTTCAATCAACAAACAACCTCTTCTCAAGCATTCGTTCAAGCGTTCATCCACCTTGAGAAAATTCGAAAAGGGTTCTTCATTTGAGTAAAGTTTTTATTGTTATATTAGCTCATTTAAAGGAGCTGTTATTGTATTAATCTGTGCTCAAAATTTTCTAACTCTTTGTGAGTTTTAGTTCTTGTTTTTTGGAGGATTTCCAAAACAAGGAAAGGTTGATCCGAACCTGAAATCGGAGTGTTTTGGGTTTACTTATACCCGGAAAATAAGTGATCTAGCTTGGGATAGCTAGTGTCGGAGTTTCCGACGTTTTGTATTCGGGTTGAATACAAAGTATAGTGGATTGAAATTCCCAAGTAGGAGCTTGGGGAGTGGATGTAGGTGCAAGGTTAGCACCGAACCACTATAAATCCTTGTGTTTGTGGTGTGCTTTATCGCTTCACTTTATTTCTTTATTATATTCTTGCATTCCTGCTTTAGGTAATTAATATTGAATTAAAGTCTTTGTTTTGTTCTTCATAAGTAATCAGTTGGGGCTTAAAATTTTTAGAAACCCAATTCACCCCCCCCTCTTGGGTTGCATAGCTGGGCAACAGAGTTGATCGAAGAGGTGTATATGATACAACCTGAGGGGTTTAAATCCACAGATGAGTCCAAGGTGTGCAAGCTTCAGAGATCCATTTATGGATTGAAGCAAGCTTCTCGGAGTTGGAACATGCGTTTTGATAAGGTGATCAAAATGTATGGCTTCATTAAGAATGGAGAAGAGCCCTGCATCTATAAATGGGCAAATGGTCCAGTTGTGGTATTCCTTATCTTGTACGTGGATGATATTCTCTTAATCGGGAATGACATCCCCGCACTACAGGGAATAAAAGTTTGGTTGTCATCACAGTTCTCCATGAAGGACTTGGGTGAAGCATCCTACATCCTAGGGATGAAGATCTATAGGGATAGATCTAAAAGGATGCTTGGATTATCCCAGTCCATGTACATAGACACTGTGCTGAAGAGGTTCAGCATGGAGAATTCCAAGAAGGGCTATCTACCGATAGGCCAAGGAATTTTTCTCTCTAAGAAGGATTGTCTGACAACTCCTGAAGAGAGAGAGCGTATGAGTAGAGTCCCATATGCTTCAGCCGTAAGATCTATCATGTACGCCATGACATGTACAAGACCAGATGTGGCATACTCACTAGGAGTAGTGAGTAGATACCAATTTGATCCTGGAGAAAACCACTGGAAAGTGGTTAAAGCCATCCTTAAGTATTTGAGAAATACTAAGGACCAATGGTTGGTTTATGGCGAGTCAGATCTGAAACTTGTGGGGTTCACAGACTCCAGCTTTCAATCTGACCATGATGACAGCAGGAGCGTGTCGGGTTATATCTTTACTCTGAATGGTGGAGTCATCTGCTGGAAGAGTTCCAAGCAACATACTGTGGCAGACTCTGTTTGTGAAGCGGAGTACATCGCAGCATCGGATGCCGCGAAAGAAGCTGTGTGACTGAGAAAATCCATCACTGAGCTCAGAGTAGCACCCTCCCTCGATGGTCCAGTCCTGCTCTACTGTGACAGCACTGGTGCCATAGCTCAGGTGAAGGAACCCAAAGCACATCAGCGGATGAAGCACATCTTGCACCGCTTCCACCTGATCCGAGAGATCGTGGATCGAGGTGACGTCGACCTTCAGAAGATCGACGGAAAGGAGAACCTGACCGACCCCTTCACTAAAGCCCTGGCAATAAAGGAGTTCGACAACCACAAGTCGAAGATGGGTATTAGATACTGTGCCGAGTGGCTTTAGGACAAGTGAGAGTTGTTGAGAAATGTGTCCCAAAAAGCCAATCGTCAAGCTGTTGACGGTTGAGCAACCAAGTATTGTAATTGATTTGTTAATAAATAAAATATATTTGGCATCTTCATCATAAGCTTTCATCTTCTAATGAACTCCGTTGTTATGATGAAGTCCTTAGGACTATTTAAGTTCGATAAAGAGAGGATTTATCGATTAGTCCTTAAAACTGTTCACGACCAAATGATAAGCTGTTAATAAGGACGACAGCTTCTATCGAGCATAGGTCGCTGTAGGCCATATGGGTTGATTGTCCTCTTAACCAAGGAGTGTGGAGACACTGGTATGGTATACAGATGAGATGTAAGGGTACATCATCATTGAACGTGACCAACTCCAGAGTATTCTGCTGTCGAGAATGTCTCTGATGGGATATAGGTATAAGTGTCCCTTAGACTTGAGATCGCCTCAGTGACTTGCAAGCAACTCACTATGCTTTGGTACTGGACTAACTGAATTTCTAATTCAGAGACGAAAGGCTTCTGGGCACAGTCAAGTACTTATGAAGTCAGAGTGTGATCGAGATGGGATTGACCACTCCAAGAGTTGGAGAAGAATGAGTCGCTGTATTTCAATTTAGCAAAATCTTGGCCAGGATAATCCATCAGATGGATTTGATATTTTGAAATACAATGTGGACAACCTGATCAGAGTTGACAGTTGAACTCTGGGGTGTCCTATGATCATTTTGGTCAAGGGGATGAATTATATGAAAACTATATCCGCATGGGTTCTAAGGATGTTGTTCTACACATTCGACCTATCCGGTCGTCGGGTACCATTGCTAGATGGTCACTTCGATTGGTATAGGAATTTATTCCTATGCTATCGATTTAGGTTCGAACCTATGAGGTCACACACATTAGAGTTCATGATCCGATCAGATGGTTGATCAATGATTAAGAATCGTTCTAGGGTTAAATGATCAATACGATTGACATTTAACCCAGTGCAAGTGTTGCAGGAGGATCTATTAGCAATTCGATTGCTGATTGGCTTAATTTGATTAAGCCAATGGGCTGAGATTAAGTCTAATTAAATATAATTTAATTAGATTTGGTTTGGACTTGATTGGATCAAGTCCAATTGATTTATTGGATAAGCCAAGTGCAAGGAAAAAACTAGTCCTAGTTCAACTAGGACTTGGATCAATCTAATTTTTAATTTGATTAGAAAATTAAATCAGATTTAAATCTAATTTAATCTAATTAAATTAGGTTTTTAATTAGGTTAAGACCTATTTTAATTAGGTTGATCTAATTTTGATTTGATTTGGTTTGGGAAACCAAATTAAAACAAGTCATAAGACAGAATCCTAGTAAGACTAGGATTCCACCTTGCGCCACATAAACCTTCTCCACGCCCTCTCTCTTATTCAACGCCAATCTCCACTTATTTTGTGTGACAAAAACCCTCTCCCAGATCTCTCCCATGTTCACAAAAGGTTTCTTCTCTTCTTTCTTACATGGAAGGTGGTTTGGATCAAATCTTAAAGGAATAAGTTTGGATTTCGAATTCTATGAGATAGAGTTTTAGAAATCCAAAACTCTTTCAATTTTGCACCAAATTTATTCAAATTTTTTTTAAATTTTTTGTGGCTTTTAGGGTATATATTGTGCACCCTTTTCTAGTTGATTCATGTATAAAAATATGAAGGAGGTGCTCAAGAGTTGGGCGTCCCTTAACTTGCCATGTTTGGATAAGCCTTGACTAGGTGTTTGACCTAGACAAGGACTCTATCATATCTCTCTATATAAGATGAGTTTCTTCATGAAATTTTAGAAAAAGTCACATATTTGAGAGACCTTTGTGTCATTCAAAAATAAGAAAGAAATACCTTTGGGTAGTGGAGATATAAAAGATGCAAGTTTGGGTGTCTAGAGAGAAAAATGTGAAGAAGAAGAGGGTCTTCTTCTAGGGTTTTTGTTTTCATATCTTTCCTCCCTCTATTTTGAGTTTTCTGAGAGTTTCTCAGATCTGAAACTCCTCCTTCTACTTTCCATCTTTGGAAGAGTCCAAATCAAGAAGAAGGAGGCACCTGATCAACCATCAAAGAAGGATCAGCGCAGTACTAGCATACTGTGCTGATTTCCTGAAGCAGGACTTCTGATCGATATTCGTGGGCTCGTGTGGATGACTCCTAGAGGTCGGACACATGTGCAGCTTGCAACATCATCCTCAAGCCCAGATCAGCAAGGTTAGAACGTCTAACTTGCAAGGTAATAGATCTGATCTATTGTTTAATACATACATTAGATGTAGTATAGAAACATGTTGATATGATCAACATGTAGTTCATGCTATATTTATATATTTTAATTTTTGATTTAATGTCATGTAATAATCATGTAATAAAATTTTAGATCTAGGGATTTTCTGATTTTAGAAAATAAATTTTGATTTATTTTAGTCTTCCGCTGTATGATCTTGAAAAAGTTTCAAGATCTAACCCTGAAACCCTAGATCTGGTTCTTACAAAAACCATTGCCCCTTCCCACTTCTGGTTGGCCAAATGGAGAGAAAAATTCAAAGAACCTGGACTCAGAGAGTTGGGATCAAATTGGTTCAAACTAGATTCAAATCGAGTTCAAATTGAGCCTTAATCGAATCGAATTCGAAAGACTGTCAAACCTGATCCAATCAGGATTGAAATCTAAATCTGATTTGGATAAGTAAACCCAATTGGCTATAAATTAAATCAAGCTCAATTAAATTAATTTTAATTGAATTTAATTAGAACTTGATCTATAATTTAATCAGGCTTAAATAAATTGTGGCACTTGCAATTAAGTCCCTCTGCTAACAATTAGTAGTTGCTACATCTGTAACACTTACAAATTAGCAGTTTTCAAGTTTAAATCATCAAATTAATTAATAATTCGAATATGATTCAAGTCACTAATTAGGTCATGCTCCTTTTATGTGTGACCCCTCAGATTCTATTCTATCTGATAGTGAGACATATCATAATCTTCATCAAAATATCATTGAAACTCTTTTTGATGGGCTAGAATGATTCTAACTCAACCCAATAAGGATCGTTGATCCAAAAATAATCCTAATGAGTTCTTACGATCCATTAGTGACATCTAGCAGTATATAGTGGCAACCTAGTATAATAGAAAAATGAATCCTTAGGTACAGTTTTTGTGTGACTATCATGAGTCTCGACTAGATGGAGGTCATAAAAAACTCGTCAAACTCCATCATCAGTCATATACTCGATTGGCTTGACTCGAGTTCAAAAGATCAGTCACACTGTAGGTCAAAGGATCAGTCACACTATTGCAGCATCGAAAAAATCACTGATGAGTGAGTAGACATTCAAGTGATTTTTTATATTGGTCACACTCAGTGCAAGTTGTTCTCTAACAACCACCTGCACTCTCATCCCAGTGTCTCCACACTGCAGACTCGAGACTCATCTATATAAAAAAAAAAAGATAATTCATGCACCGATCTATCGGATCGATCACTATCCTCCATGATGTCCTCCGATCAGGAGTATTTAGAAATTAACTATTAATAATGTATGTCTCAAATTTTCAACACTTTGAGAATATACAAAATCATCTTTATTAATTTTAGGACAAATCATAGATACATACAACATGATTGGTAATAAAAACTATCCATCAAATATAAAAACATATCCTAGAAAAAGATATGTGTCAGTCAAGATTGGCTTTTAGGACATACATCTAACAAACTCTTACTTGCACTGAAACCAATCTGCCATATACCTAAGCCCTATCTTTTAAAGACAGACTTTGATCTTTGGCTGGCTAAGTGACTTAGACTTACCATATCTCATGTGGAGTCTACTCTCTGCACCTCTATATATTTCTAATCGAGGTAATCGCGTATACCGCTATTCTATGTGCTTAAACTTCTGATGAGATCTTGACTTCTTAGCAAGGGCTATAGGCCATTATCTTTGCAGTACAGTGTCATGGCATCTGATGTCATGATATCTAGTTCTGCAACTAATTATAAAAATTAGAATATATTCTGTATATTTACAGCATATTCAGCTTTCATTGGTCGGTTGCTTGGAATCCTTCCAACATACCGAACTAATATAACTCTAGAATACGTGCTGATGTAGATATTCTACCATCAGCATCAATGTATCCTCTCACTCTCAGTGCTAACTTTTCTTTGAAGATCAAGAATAAACCCTTAGTGCTTCTTAAGTACTTAAGAATATTTTCATAGTAATGCTCTGAGCTTGAATTAGATTGATATCATATCAAGTCGAGTACATAGCATGGCATACACTTATGCCCAAGAAGGTAACGGATTTCTCTTGAAAATTTCTATGCTGAACCATTTTAGCACCTCTTCCATGTACTTTTCTGTAAAAACTCAAACATCCTTTTAGATCTATCTCTATAGATCTTTATTTCTAGAATACAAGATGCTTGTCCTAGGTCTTTGATGAAATTCTATATGCAACCATATATTAATTAATGGCAGCATGGGACACTCTCACTGACCATCATGTAAACACATGATTCCTCTTTATTTTTAATAAAATCAAACAATTTGATCACATCATCGATACGATTATTTTAACTCTGAGATATTTGCATAAATTCAGAAATGGATCTTTGCAGTATGATCTCCATCACTGGAATTAAAATTCATAGGCCGCTCTATATAGATAACTCCTAAGATATCCATTTAGGAGGGCTATCTACACATCCATCTCTCGGGGTCGATGTCCAACATCGTCTCATTATAGGTTTTGGGATCATCTTTATATTCCCAATCTCCCTTGAGAAATACTTTCTCTGAATTCTCTATAAGAATATTAAGTACCTTGCAGAAGGATGAAAGATCTTATTAAATCTATGAGATGGAGGAGGTCCTACATGAAATGGCTCATCATAAATAGGTTCTATAGATCCTATGACTCGTTGCTTTTTAGAGACTCTCTCTTTGAATTTATTCTCCCACTGTTTTTAAGAAAATAGTATGATTGCTCACAATCACATTCTCAACCATTGGAAAGAGAAAGTGGGATCCCTAATCTCTTAGGATACCCTATAAATGAGTTCTCATAGACCTAGTCTTTAACTTGTCACTATGCCATATCTCATACAGTATGATAGGTACAGATTTAGAGAGAACTTTATTCAAATTTCAAAAAGTAAAGCATGTTCTTAAAGAAACAAAGTTTAAATCGGTGATGTTCATAATGGTCCGGACCATATCTCATATAGTACCACTCTTTTCAAATACCTTGTTATGCTGAGGTGTACAAGGAGGGTTCCATCATGAAACTATACCATTTTCTTGAGATAACCAAGAAATTTTCTATATGGTATTACATTTTCGATCTGATCGAAGTATCTTTAAGATTTTTTTGATTTACTTCTCTACTTCACTTTTGAATTTTTTGAATCTTTCAAAGATTTTAGATTTATATCTCACACATATATCCATACTATGACTGATCATTAGTAAAGATAATGAAGTAAAGATAACCTCCCTTATTTGGCTCATCAAATAGGCCACACACATCAAATATGTACCAAGATAAGTATTTTAGCGGTCCTAATCTTTTATCCCATAAAGGGCAGCATAGTCATTAATCCTTAAAAAAATGATTCACTGATTGGATATGACTTAACAGTCATGAGTCCAAAAGCTCATATTTCTCCTGTCGGTAAATCATTTCTTCTCCTTTATAACCAGGCCTAAGGAACCACCTATATACTTCAAGTTTGTCTGATCTCTGGATCTCTCAAACTTAATGGTATTCATTGTTTGCTCAAATAAGTTCACAGATACATCATCATGCATATGATCCAAACAGTAGTCGCAGAGGTTAAGTACTCACGACCCTAGTGCAACTCTTGCACCATTGTCGACTCGAAGGGTTATTTCACCTTTCTTCTACCCTCTTGTTTCTTTTAGATCCTGAAGTAAAGTGCATAAATAGGCACTAGAGTCTAATACTCAACAGGGAGAAGAGAAAATCATAAGATTAGTTTTGAGTAATTTTGACATGCCTTTCAAAGATGTGTCTTATTTCTTTAGGCTTTTCAGATATGTATCTCTAAACTTTTCAAGATCCTTTATTTATCAACATATTGACCAATTCAGATAAAGTGCTATAATGATTATTCATATGGTAGTTTCACAAACTACCCATATGTGTCAAGTAGGATTGCAGGATCAAATCTACTAGTAATTCCTTATGCATGGTCATATCGAGCTTTTCAAATTCCTCAATATCTTTGATCATTATCAAATAGTGATCAAGGATAAACTGTCCATTGTGCATCTCATGCATTGTGCGACTCTAATCACCTCATAACTGTTACAGATGGGTCAGCATGTTGTTGGCAGTCTACATATCCTTATGCACGTATTGGAGTTCATCAAGCATGGACTCCAGTTTATAGCGCTTAACCTAATTGTCATTGTCCAACCATTTATTAAGTATAGCTCATTGACTATGGATTGGACAAGCTGATGACATTAGGATAATCTGGTCAAGACCATGACTTAATTTTTTAAAAACTAAAAATGATTCTTAGGTTTCTGAGTCAAAATACATAATTAGTTTTGGTTAAGTGGTCGATATCTATGATTCGAGCTAGAGGGTTGGAAGCTGAGATAATAAATCATAAAGAGTAAAGATTTAACTAGATAATTGTACTTATAAAAGTTTGTTCTAAAGACTTTAAAAATAAATAAAGACTCCCACTAATTTTTTGAATCTCTCATACTCCTCGGATGGAAAAATAGAAATCCTAATGCGATGATTGGGCTTCTAGTGGGTGCTGTGGTCCATCGATATACGGTACCTCACCTAATAGTTATTGAAGACACACGTATAGCAATGCGTGGATAACTCTTTGTCCAGATACTTCTCTAAGCATGTTGTAGTAACTTGATCTCTAAGTCATATGGGCTCACCTAACAATTATTAATCATACTTTTTAGTTAAGTCCTACCCATCGTTCACCAACAGACACAAAGCCTCATTGGGTCTCTTAATAGTTATTGGATCCAATCCCATCTTTATCCTGAAGTATCTAATGCCAATAGAGTGGTTATATCTTCCCGATGCAATCAAACCATTGTGACCAATCGAGAACGATCAATGTCGGAAAAGGTACTTGCATTTCTACAATGGGGGAAGATCGATAGATTTAATATTTAATGAAAAGATTTAGATTTAGATCTCTTCTAAGTTAGCATATCTGATATCTGACTAATCAGATTTAGGTCAGCATAATCTCATGTCTGACTAACCTAGTTAGCTGGGTGGACACGAATGACCAACCAATCTCATTCAATTCATAATCAATCAAATTGATCAGATAAGTAAGATCGATGAGAGGGTATGCCGATGCTTGTCATAGACATTATTGAAATAGCCAGATAAGCATGCTCTCAATTAAAAACCATCGATCGAGCTGTCAAACTTATCTTAGATGCCAATTGGTCTATTAGAATCAAGCAGGTTAGCCTAATTACTCGACCTCGAACCACTGAGCCAAATTCAATCTTGATTTAATCAATTCACATCACATGTGAATCAATTTGACTAACTACAACTAAACTTAATTTTGAGCGCTTTTGACCCAATCCCAACCAACTTTTGATTAAATCCAATCAACTGCTCAAAATCAGAAAGGATTCTAATCTGATCTAATTAATGGCCCTATTGTAGTTTAGTCTTTAGACCTAATTTGTTTAACCCATACCCAAAGCCTATGTTTTATGTAATAAAATTTAGATCTTAAATTTATAATTTTAAATTTTTTAATTTTAATTCTTAATTCTCAATTAAGTACATTATTAACATGAATTTAATTTAGATGTCAAAATAATTTTTAATCTAAACCAATTTATATTGTATTACATATAATTTTGCTTTCTACACAATCGAGTCGACTCGTCCTGAAACTCGAGTCGGCTCGTCATAGTGAGTTGGCTTGACTCTGAGACTGAGTTGACTCACCTGTGACTAATAGAAACTTGTAGGCTATGGCCTATTGAATTGAGTCAGCTCACATACAAACGAGCTGGCTCACCACGATCTCGAGCTGACTCTAACAAATATGAGTCGACTCGACAAGCGTGCCAGCCACAGTTTTATGCAAATAGATCTTAGGATTTGGATCTAGAATTTTACAGAAAATTAAGTTTTAGATTATGTATCGAAAATTATATATCAGATATATCATTTTTGATCTAAAACACATATCTTATTACATGCATAAAAAGATCTAATTCTAAAATATGTATGAAATACAATTTTTCATTCACTATTCTTCTCCATGGGAAACATCACAAGCGGCACCTCTACATATCATAAGAGAATCCATTGAATGGGCAAGAGAGGGACTTTAATCCTTTCTTTCTCTTATGAACGGACAGCCATGGTGCTTATCCCAATCTGATTACTAGACTATTAAGAGATTAATCTAATATAATATATATATGTAATCAATTAAAATTTAAATCTAATTATCTTTCGTATGTCACACATATGAACAATAATTCAAATCTATGCATGCAATCATATATCGCATATATAAAATAATTTTAGCAACCATACTAGATCCAAATTAAATTTTAATTAACGTATTCAGATCTAAAATTAATTTCAGATGTGAATCACTCATGATTTATTTCAGATCTGAAATAATTTTATATCTGAAATAATCCAATAATCACATTATAATATACAAAAATTTTCAGATCTACAATTTATTAATGTTTTACATCATTCTCAATCAAAGATCTATCAGAACAATGTCAATCATTAACTAATCTTCAGATCTAATTTTTGTAAATCAGATTTCAGATCTAAATGATTTCATGTTCATATCAGAATCTGACTTTGATACCATTGTTAGAATGTGCGGTGGTTTCGTACATGTAGTTTATTTTTTTTTCATAAATCAGATTTATGTGCGCACGATAGAAATAAATTAAATTAAAATATTTTTAATTTAAAATATACATCAGATCTTATCTACAAACCATGCAAGGATCTTCATACGAACACGATGCCAAAACTTAAAATCTGAAAATCAAACAAAAGTGAGTAAATAAGTGAACAGGAGATCGAATCTCCATGCCTGATCGAATCTTGCGAATATCCAGGGTTTATATCTGAGTCGTGCAAATGTCCGACCTCTATTGATATCCATATGAAAATATCCGATCAAAGTACCGAGGCCATCGGTGTACTAGCACCTTGTAGGCATCTCTTCTTGGCTTGAATCTAGATCCTCCTTCTTTAATATCTTGAAGAATGGGATAGCAGCGTGATCAATCGTGTTGATCTGATTGGATCTGAATCGAATCATCAACAAGAGAAGAAAAATCTTTCTTTTTCTCTTTTTTTCTCTCTAAACTCTCTCTCTCAAATCTGATCTAATCAGATCATGGGGCGTGGAGGATGAAGGAAGAGAATAGGGAGGTAGAGGAAGAGAGGCTGCAAAGAAGAGATCACCCCTCTATTTCTCACATGCACTCTACCCCATTCTTTTATTTTATCACATAAAATAAAGTTCTCATCCAATTCCAATGCCCAAAACTAGATAAGGTTTAGATCTAATCTGATTATGGAGCATGGAGATCAAGAAAGGGGCGTTAAGGTGGTTGGTGCGGCAAGAAAGAAACACTTCTAACCACCCTTAACCAACCTCACGCACGCAAGCCCTTCTCTCTTTAATTTTGTCACACAAAATCAAGTTCCATGCCATAACAAACTCCTTTTTCTAATAAGATCTAAAATAAATCAAATTTGAAAATAAATCTTGATCAAGTAGGAGTTCTAGAGAAGTGGTCCCTTCGCACGCATGCCAAGAGAAGAGCACGAGAAAACCTTCATCCCTTCACACTTTTGGTTGGCCAAATGGAGAGAAAAACTCAAAGAATCTGGGCTCAAAGAGTCGAGATCAATTTGGTTTAAACTAGATCTAAATTGAGTTCAAATTGAGTCCAAATCGAATCAATTTCGAAAGGCTATCAAATTTGATCCAATCAGTATTGCAATCTAAATTTGATTTAAATAATTAAACCCAATTAGCCTTAAATTAAATCAAATTCAATTAAATTAAATCTAATTTAAATTAATTAAAACTTGAACTACAATTTAATAAGGCTTAAAAAAATTGTAACACTTGTAATTAAGTCCCTCTGCTAATAATTAGTAGTTGCTACATCTGTAATACTTAAAAATTAGCAATTTTCAAATTTAAATCATCAAATTAATTAATAATTTGAATATAATCCAAGTTGCTGATCAGGTCATGCTTCTTTTGTGTGTGATCCCTCAGATTTTATTCTATTTGATAATGAGACATATCATGATCTCCATCAAAATATCATCGAAACTCTTTTTGATGGACTGGAATGATTCCAACTCAATCTAACAAGGATCGTTGATCCAAAAATGATCCTAGTAAATTTTTCTCACAATCCATCAGTGACGTCTAACAGTATATATTGACAATCTAGTAGAATAAAAAAATGAATTCTTAGGTACAGTTTTTGTGTGATACAGTCTCTTTATCGTGAGTCCCGACTAGATGGAGGTCATGGAGAACTCATCAAATCTCATCGTCAGTCATATGCTAGATTAGCTCGACTCAAGTTTATTTGTGAATCCTGTAGAAATTCTTTTTCAGTATTCACACTTACTTTGATCAGAGATTTTTTGAACTCAGTCTCGTGAATCGCATAAGACTACTCTTTTTCTATCAAGATCGATAGATTCTATTTAGATATATCCTACTCCAACAGTAAATCTGAACCTACTATAGCCAACATACACAGTAACAACCCGAATAGCTAGGAATCAAGAGAATATGCAGTCAAACTAAGTAGCCTCACTGTAAATAGCCAACACACCGTAGGTCAAAGAACTAGTCACACCACTATAGCATCGAAAAAATTACTGACGAGTGAGTAGACATCCAAATAGTTTCTCATGTTGGTCACGCTCAGTGCAAGTTATTTTCTAACAATCACCTATACTTTTATCCTAGTGTCCTCACACTGTAGACTCGAGACTCATCTATCCAAAACAGAGGTGATCCATACATCGATTTAACCAAATCGATCACTATCCTCTATGATGATCCTCTGATCGAGGGCATTTAGAAATTAACTACTAATAATGTATATCTTCAAATTTTAACATCTTAAGAATATACAAAATCATCTTTATTAATTTCTAAGACAAATCATGGATGTATACAACATGATTGGTAATAAAAAATGCCCGTCAAATACAAAAATATATCTTAGAGAAAGGTATGCATCAGTCAAGATTGGCTTCTAAAGTATATATCTAATAGAGAATGCATGCGACACACAAAAAAAGAAGATCATGGGTGCGATTTGGCTAGCTAGCAGTTTGATGTGCATAAATGAGAGCTAGGCTAGCAAGGTGACATAATGTCACGTCTCAGAATGCTAAAGTATGAACAGCCCTCTTCAGATGGAAATGATAATATACACCATAATATCACATCTTGGCCATCAAGGCAACCCATCCATTGGTGCCAAAAAGACCCATACCGAAAGTCTTCAAAGGATTAGCAAAGGGAGGGAAAGCTCTCGAGAAACCTCGGAGAGCACCTTACCATGTTCTCCGATCCAAGAATAGGAAGCAGTGCTGACAACAACGCAACTTAAAGCTTCCTTCCAGCAACTGCACAATAAAACCTCTGGCACTGTCCTCCTTTAAAAAGTCCATCCACAGGCTAGTTCGGATATGTCCGCACTCAAGCTTCAACCAACCTCTACTTGGGCACTGTATTTGGAAAGGTTGGTGGGAGGCTCTTACATACCCCATCAAATTAGGTCATTATGGAAACACCAGCCTACACACCAAGTCATGTCAGGCCATAAAGTATGAAGGGCTTAGGCTTGGACCACTCATGAAAGTGGCAGGCAACAGATTAATCCCAAATAATGTCTCATCAAATATTAAAGCCGGGAGTAATAGACCGAAGCTATTATAAAACGGTCAAGCCGCACGACAAGCACTTCATGTTGATCAAAAAATTAAGATCTGACTTGTGTCTTTAGAAGCAAAATACTGATTCATACTCCCTTAGCTTGAGCCCAGTTTAGGCTAGAGAGTAGGGGGTATGTGTTGGGGGTAGCACCAAATCCGAAGACACAAGTAAGTCCCGGACAAGCTAACCCCACACTTTGGCTTGCGAATCCCACGATGACCTTAGCCCCTATCACCAATCTACTCATGGGCCCCCCATATTGGTTTTCGATCATATAGCGAAAAGTGATTTTTAAAAATTTTTACATACTTTTAACTATTGAAAACAAGTTTTAATACTTAAAACAAGACGATCAGAATATAAATCCAAGGAACATCTTTTTGATTTCAATCAAACATATCAAGCATGCATATAAGTGCTGGGATTCGGATGCACAGCAAAAATAGATTTTAAATTTTTTAACATGCTTCAAAATTGAAAATAGGTAATCCGAATCCCAAAACCCAAAATCATCTTGGTGTATTCCATCAAACATAAAGTTATGTGGCATACAAATGTGTGATCAAAAATGTTATATATCTTGCAAGACGATCGAATTTTCCGCTGATTGGTATCCAAGAAGCACCTAAGTGTGTGCCCTCCAATGATGATCTATACGGGTCTCAATCTAGGGCTCTCCCCAATCTGGATTCGTCAAAATTTTTTCTCAAGAAGATCAGCTACGGCTCCCTTCCTTGCAACACCAACATTTGGTGTTTTCTTATCTTATTTCTTCCTCTCTTGGATAGGTAAATCCCTCTCAGCTCTTAGCCCTCTTGCTGTTCAACAATTGGACCATTTGCTATCCAACAATTGGATATTAAGAACCATAGACAAGCCCCATTTGTATCAGCCCTTTTGCGGTCCAACTTTTGGACATAAAGAACATACACCTAGGCCCAATAGAATCAGCCATTTTTAGCCTCAAATTATGACTCAAATAGAAGTCATGACAAGTGTCACACACCCACAATCACCCAACACTCAGGTGTCAAAACTAGAGGCATGAAAATTTATCTTGGCATAAAGGATGGAGGAGTCTCACTCTCCATGGTTTCCTTTCCATTAGCGCACAACATAAAAAACCAAAAATCTGTGTAGAGTTCCTTGGGCACTGAATATTATTTAGCATGAACACCTTCATGTGTGGGGCCTTAGAAGCAAGGAAGATAACATTCCAAAACAAAGACTTTCCTTCTTTTTAGCGTGGTATCCCTCTGGTGTCCAACTCTTGGACACTAGATCACTCTTTGGAGCGTGAAGACCAAAAGGGTGTGACGCCTCTTCACGTGGAGAAAATAATAGCAAAATTCTTAATGCCCAGAGACCTTCTCAAGAGGGAAACAAACATCACGCCTAGTGTCCAACACTTGGACTTGGTTTTAAATGGCATGAAACTCTTTCCTTAAATAAAGAGATAAGAGGTGTGAGATATATCCTTCGCTGTGCCCATGAAACCTTTCCACGTGAGGAGATTTCCTTCTTAAAGAAGGATTCTTATCAAGAGTTGCGCCAAACATTTTTGGCACTTGGAATTTCGCACGAAAACCCAAAAGGTGCATGGAAATGGGGCGTGAAGGTTTCCTTCCTTAAGAAGGACTCTTCTGGGTGCTGTGCCAACTACTTGGCACATTGTTTCTCATGCGAAGAAATAAGAAGGCATGAAACACTTTCACGTGAATCCCAAAATGCATGGAAGGAAGTTTAGGAGGTGTGAACTTTTTCTTAAATAAATTTTTGACCATCCAAAAATGACTAAGAGTCCAAATAGATTTGGTTTTTGACCAATCAAAGCCCAATGCCAATTATGAATCCAAATAGATTAGGGATTAGGTTTTAGACATGTGCTAGCATGCTTGACTCAAACCCATTTAGGATTTCTATCAAATCCTCATTCAACTAGGTTCAATAAGACCTAATCAAAAGTCCTAGGCCAATTTTTTTTTTGTGTGTGATCCATTGAGTTTCACACCTAGCCAGTAGTAGGTTCAGATTCAAGTGCACCTAATCCAATTAAGTCCAAGACATATTGAACCCAAGTTTATCTATTTATTAAAATCTTTTCTAATTAATTTGTCGAATTAAATATTTTTAATTCATTAGGATTTACAAGTTAAGATTGATGTCTAGCAATATATCATGACTACCTAGAAGATATGGAATTTGACGGAATACCAAAATTATTCTTCTGTGGTGAGTTACCGTGCAATTCAAGCATTCGATCACACAACATTCCAGATAGACCATGGGCATGAAATCATGTCCAGTCCAAATACCTATCCATATGTATCTCAATCTGATGATGATGACTCGGTTGATGAATCATTAAAAATTCTTTCTCATATTCATCCTTGCTCTGGCTAGAGACTCTCTGAGTCATCACCCTATGAGGCTATATAGGATGTCTTTTCTTTTACAAGGAGTGATCGATTCCTTATTGATCACTCACAACCTCCATGTATATTTCGCCACACTCAGAATATCCTACACATATCTCAAAGAGTTATGCTAGAGAATGAACCAAAGCATAGATCCACATACATAAGGTACCATGATGTTCTCAGATCTAAGGATCACTTATACTACTTCCATTGGAGAATCATCTTTTGACATGCTGTAAGGCTTCATCAGATATTCTTTCTATGGATTAGTTCAATAAACTCATTCTCCAATGAGTACCTACATCATTATATTAGTGTTACCACACAAGTGATTGTAAGATTAATCACCCTCTTCGTCGAGCATACATAGGATGTATCAGTTTTACCGACATCATCGATCTTCGACTTGATGATCTTATGATTGAAAATATTTTAGACTGGGACTATCAAGATTTTATATCTCACTGACATGATCTCATCATGATCCTAAAATCATTGTCTTAATCTATGGGGTTTGTCATAATCATGAATATGGTACAGCAAATGATGAAACACAATATCTCATAGATATAAAATAACTAATGTCATTCATATGAGTAGAAAGATAATTCAAAATAGTCCCATCACATCATCTATGTGATGGCTTGTAGGATACTATTCTTTCAATCTCTCACTTGCACTAAAGTCAATCGCTTTTGTACCTGATACCCAAGCTATCAAGGTGGCGATCACACTATTGCTATGATTAGGCATAGTAATAGGTCCATTATGCAGTTCTTAGTATCAACTCACTCGATGATCACATCATGAATGAGGTGAAAGTGCCTTAGGATGTGCGTGGATTTTAGTGAGACCACACCTAACTTAGTGATGAACCCTTTCATCTGACGATTTTTCTTAGTAATCTTCACTTATAGCAATATACTAAGTCAACAATAGTTTGCTGTTTGGAACTCTTTCAATTCACTACTTCTCTAGTACTTCTCAAGTATTCGAGAGTATTTTTCATAGTTTTCCAATAATCCTTTTTCGAATCTTTCTAAAATCTACTACATCAGGCTTGGTACATAGAATATATGGATAATTGAACTCTTTTACACCCATCCATATTGAACCTCTTCAACATGAGATTAATGTACCTAGACTGGAACAAGTCTAGTACCCATTTAGATCTATCTCATAGATCTCTATACCAAGTATATTGGATGCTTCACCCAAGTTTTTCATGAAAAATTTTTGTGATAGCTAGATCTTAACCGATCGAAACATCGGGATACCATTCTTAATATATAGTATGTCATCCACATACTAAATCAAGATGTCAATGAGACTCTCACTAGACTTTTAGTACACACATGGTTCTCCTATATTTTTGATAAAGTCAAACAATTCGACTGTCTCATAAAAAATGGACATATCAACTCCTCGATGCTTGCTTACTAGATTTGCCCTCCTACTAGTGTCAAATTTCTCAGGCTGATATACAGTAATAACAAGATCTGAATAGATATTCCTGTTAGCAGTCTATCGGGTCATGCTCACAGGTGCATCAACCAAAGTCCATACTTGATATTAAGAAATGTGTTCTAAAGCCAATCGTCTATTTGTAAACGATTATGCTCCTTGTAAATTGTATATGAATTATAAATTAATAAAAGTTATTTGATATTTTTATCATTGTCGTGTAGGATCCGATACCACGCATTATAGCAGAAAGAAGGAAGAAATAAAATAAAAAATACAATACAAATATGTGGATCAGTCTTAAGCTTATCTCCACGGGGTATGCAAGTTTCACTATGAGAAAATAAAACATAATAATATAAGAGAAACTCATCGCTCAATCTTTGTATAAGAGTCTCTCAATAAGAAGTCCTAAAATTCTTACAAAAGCTCTCTTAGACCTCTTTTGAAGCCTTTTTGCACCTCTAGGACATCATTAGCTATCCAACGCAATAAATGGGCCATCAATTGGAGCTATATAGATTTCAGAATCTCCAAAATAGTGTTATACTAGGAATATCAAGTCCAAATCAACCCTAAAACTATCTGTGGCCATCCGATGGTGATCAGCTCGCACCAGAGCTATCTGATCCTGCACTACAGCCTTAGATCAAGCTTGATCATGTCCAAATTGAGTTTCAGCCATCCAATCATGATCGCACGTAATCTAGATCATTGGATTACACACAAACATCCTTGGACCACACGTAGACTGCGTGATCAATCCATGCGGCCTCCATGGACAACCCAGCACCCTACGGTCCATGGTGGACCATGTTAGATATGTGCCTTAGAAGCCAGTCTTGGCTGATGCATATATTTCTCTAGGACATATTTTTATACTTGTTGGATAATTTTTTATTACCAACTATGTTGTATGTGTCCATGGTTTGTCCTAGAAATTAACCAAGATGATTTTGTATATTCTCAAGGTGTTGAGAATTTAAGATATACATCATTAGTGGTTAATTTCTAAATGCTTCCGATAGTAGGATCGTCATGGAGGATAGTGATCAATCTATTTAAGATCGAGGCATGGATCGCCTTCATTTTGGATAGATGGATCTTGAGTCTGTAGTATAAAAATACTAGGGTAAGAGTGCAGATGGTTGTTAGAGAATAACTTGTACTGAGCGTGACCAACACAAGAAACTACTTGGATATCTACTCACTTGTCAGTGATTTTCTTGATGCTACAGTGGTATGACTGGTCCTTTGATATGCGGTGTGTTGGCTATTCACAGCGAGGCTACTTAGTTTGATTGTACATTCTCTTGGTCCCTAGCCATTCGGGTTCTTGCTGTATATGTTGGCTATTATAGGTTCAGATTTGCTATTTAGAGTAGGATGCACCTAGATGAAATCTATCGATCTTGATAGAGAAGGAGTAGTCCTATGCGATTCACAAGACTGAGTTCAAAAAGTCTCTGGTTAGAGCAAGAATAAATACTAGAAAAGAGTTTTCACAGGATTCACAAGTAAACTCGAGTCGAGCCAATCTTGCATATGATTGATGATGGGATTTGACGAGTTTTTTATGACCTCCATTAAGTCAGGACTCATGATAGAAAGATTGAATCATACGGTAACTGCACCAAGAGATTCATACTTTTATTCTGCTGGATTGCCACTACATACTGCTAGGTGTCACTGATGGATTATGAGACTCATCGGATGTCGTCTTAATGATCGATGACCCTCGAAGGACAGAGTTGAAATTTTTCAATCCATCGAAAGAAGTTTCGATGATATTATGATGAAAATCATAATATATCTCACTATCAGATATAATGAAATTTATGGGATCACACACAAAAGAGGTTCTTATCTGATCAGATGGCTGATTGATGATTATGAATCATTAAAGGATAAAATCATCAATATAATTGATGATTAACTTTATGCAAATATTATAATTAGGTAATTCACTGTTAGGTTCTGACCACACAGTGG
The DNA here is from genome assembly GCF_000442705.2 of Elaeis guineensis. Classification (NCBI taxonomy): domain Eukaryota; kingdom Viridiplantae; phylum Streptophyta; class Magnoliopsida; order Arecales; family Arecaceae; genus Elaeis; species Elaeis guineensis. The sequence continues at coordinate 74,861,312 of NC_025998.2, forward strand.
AAATTAATTTTCATAAATTTTAAAACAAGCAAATCGATAGCCTTATCAAATTATCGAGCCGAACCCAAAACCCTAAAATCACTTTACCGATCAGGATCAAAGCAAATTCAAGTATGCAAAGAGATAGAAAATTATACTTCAACCAATATAAAAAAGTGGCACATTAGTGTTCTCCATAAGGCCCAAGGTAGAAGTCCTCCAATGGTGATCCACACGGAAGTTGGCCAAAGTCCTTCCCAACCGGTGCGCTGCCGCAGCCTTATCTTCTCAAGAATACTGCCGGCTTTGAACTTGCATCACGATCGCACCAAAGCCCAGTTACTTTCGACTTCACCACTAAAACAATACCAAAAAGATACTCTTCAGATATCAAATAACTTAGGATTTGATTTTTGGCTTCAACATATGGAAAAATCAAATCCTAGGGCACTCAAGCAACACTTACTAAAAATTTCACCATCCTAGTTGCAAATTTTGCCACTCAAAATTCTCTCTTTTTTTCTTCAATTTTTTTTAGATTTTTTTTTATATTTACCATGTCCCCTCTCTTAGTCTTAGCCAAAAATCACCATCAGAAACCATCTGGGGTATCCCCTATAAATAGGGGACCAAGGGACGTCACATGAGATCATGGGGCGCCAACCTTTAGCGCTCCAACTTCCCACATGCCAAATAAATTTATTGAGTAAATTTTTGGTAATTTAGATACTTGGAGCATAAAGACTCTTAGTCTTCTATATGCCATAAAAATCTAAATTAAATTTGGCATCAAATCATAGAAGAACTGATCGAGAATTTAAGGTAATGCATAATAGTTAAGAGCCTTCATTAAGAAAGATTCTCCACTTCTCATGCCAATTTAAGGTGGGTGGTATTTATTTTTTGCCATGACTTTTAGTGAACGTGGAGGACTCCTTCTTCACTTAAAATTCTTTCAAGTTGGATAAGCATCCAATCCAAATTGACCTAAACCCATTAGGTCAAAGCCAACTGGTTTAGGTTAGCTCAAACAATTTGATTTAAACCAATTTGGGAACTTGGATTAATACAATGTACTAGCATATCAAATTAACCTATAAAATTTATATTAAACTCTAATTAGATTAGATCAAGATTAAATCTCAAAGTGTGTGATCTATTGAATTCTAAATCTAGCCAGCAGTGGACTCAGACTTTCGATGTAACCCTAATCCGATTAGATTAGGTCACTCGAAGAGTCTCAATCAACTTGAACTCTTCCAAATTGACTCCAAAATTAAACTCTTTTAATTTTGATAAATTTATAAGTCAAGATTGATATCTAGCAATATATCATGACTATTCAAAAAATTTAAAATTTTGATAAAAAATTATCAAAATACCTTTCAGTGGCAAGTTCCCGTATATTTCAATCTTTCAGTCAAACAACATCCCAGATGAGCTGTGGACATATAAAAATATCAAATCCAATCACTTATCATTATGTATCTTAATCAGAAGGTGATGATTCAGTTGATAATATATTAGAAATTCTTTTTGAATTATCATCCTGCTTTGGTCAAAGACTTCTAAAATCATCATCCTATGAGATCATATAGGATATTCGCTCCCCTTATTAGGAGTGACTGATCCCTTATTGATCACTCATAACCTTCATGTATACTTCACCATATCCAGAGTATCCCACACAAGGATCAAAGAATCAAGCTAGGTAGTAAAGCAAAATATGGATCCATGTACACAAGGTACCATAGTGACCTCAGGTCTAAGGATCACTTACATAACTCTCACTAGAGAATCATCAGTTGACATGTAAATAAGACTCCATCTAATATTCTCTCATAGGTCTATTCAGTGAACTCATTCTCTAATGAGCATCCATATCCTTATATTAGTATCACCACACAAGTGGTTGTGAGATCAACCATCTTCATTTTTGAGTATATATAGGACATGCCAGTCTTACTGGTAACATTGATCTCTGACTTAATGTACCAATGACTAAAAATATTTTGGATCAGGGCTATCGAGGAATTAGATCTCACTGGCGTGATCTCATACGGCCCTAAAACCATTATCCAGACCTATGGGGTTCATTATAATCTTAAAATTAATAAGATGCAGCATATAATGAATCAAAAATATCTATTTTATTAATAATATAAATATCAATTTATATGAGTTTGAAAGATAAATTACAAAAATATTCTATCGCATTCTATTTATGATTGGCTTGTAGGGCATTATTCTTTCAATCTCCCACTTGCACTTAAAGCCAATCACCCCTATACTTGATGCCCATACTATCAAGATAGCAGTCAAACTGCTGCATTGACAAGACCTTAGTGAACGGATCCGCTATATTATTCTTGATGTCAACTCGCTTCACGATCACATCACGTCTTTCGACTATCTCCTGAACAAGATGGAACTATCTTAGGATATGCTTGGATTTATGGTGAGACCTTGGTTCTTTGGTTTGAGCAACTGTCTCAGTATTATCACAATAAAGGGACACTGGTTGTTCAATCTCTGGAACCACACCTAATTCTATAATAAATTTCTTCATCTAGATGGCCTACTTAGTTGCCTCACTTGTAGCAATATACTCAGCCTCAGTGACTGAGTCAGCAACCATTTGCTGTTTGAAATTTTTCCAACTTACTGCACCACCATACAAGGTGAACACATATCCAGATATGGATATGCTATCATTCGGATCAGATTGAAAACTAGAATCGGTATAACCTTTCAGTTTTAAATCAAATCTACCATATATCAAAAAAATATCTCTAGTCCTTCTCAAGTACTTGAGTATGTTTTTCACAGCTTTTCAATGATCCTCTCCGGGATCAGCCTGAAATCTGCTTACAATGCCTAAAGCATAAGCAACATCAGGCCTGGTACATAACATAGTATACATTATTGATCCTACAGCCGAAGCATAAGAAACAGAACTTATTCTATTTCTCTATTCAGGAGTCTTAGAAGACATCTTCTTAGAGAGTTGTATGCCATAACCTATAGGCAAGTAACCTCTTTTACTTCCCTTTATGTTGAACCCCTTCAACACAAGGTCAATGTACCTAGACTGGAACAAGCCTAGTATCCTTTTCGATCTATCCCTATAGATCTTAATACCAAGTATACAGGATGCCTCATGTAAATTTTTCATGAAAAACTTTTGTGATAGCCAAGTCTTAACCGATTGCAATATTGAGATATCATTTTCAATGAGCAGTATGTCATCTACATGCAAAATCAAGAAGACAAAAGTACTCTCACTATTCTTCTTGTACACACAAGATTCATCCATATTTTTGATGATTCTAAACGATTTGACTGTCTTATCAAAATAGATGTTCCAGCTCCTCGATACTTGCTTCAATCTATAAATGGATCTATTCAGCTTACATACCTGATTTGCTCTTCCACTAAAGACAAATCTCTCTGGCTAAGTCATATAGACTTCTTTCTCAAGATTTTCATTGAGGAAGGCAGTCTTGACATCCATATGTCAGATCTCAAAGTCATGGTATGCTGCAATAGTAAGCATTATCCGAATAGACTTAGGATGGCTAACGATGAAAATTTTTTTTCATAATCAACACCTTATTTTTGTCTGAAATCTTTTGTCACAAGCCTGGCCTTATAGGTCTTTACCTGACCATCTGCTCCAATCTTCTTTTTGAAGACCCATTTGCAGCCTATTGGGGTTACATCCTCAGGTGCATCAACCAAAGTCCATACTTGGTTGGCATACATGAAGTTCATTTCAGATTTTATTATGTTGAGCCATTTGTCAGAGTCACTACTCATGACAGCTTCTGAATAGGTCATGGGATCATTATTCTCAATGATGTGGGTTGTGTTGTCATTCTCAATGACAAATCCATACCTGAGTGGTACACTATGCATTCTACTTGATCTTCGGAGAGGAGGTATGTATAGTGGCTGTGCCTCAACAATGGGCACAACTGGTTGAGAACTATTTGGTAAATCCTGAATAGATTATAAGTTTTGAACTTCCTCAAGTTCAACAAACCTCCCACTGTCTCCGTCTTAGATAAATTCTTTCTTCAGAAAAATGACATGCCTACCAACAAACACCTTTTATTGAGTAGGATTATAGAAGTAGTATGCTATACTTTCTTTGGGATAACCTATAAACCTATTTTTATCTGATCTAGCATCCAGCTTATGTCCATTAATATTTTTCACATAAGATGCACAACCTCAAATCTTAAGATGCTTAAGATTGGGTCTTTTTCTTTTTCATATTTTATATGGAGTGCTAGAAACAGATTTTGAAGGTACTTTATTTAAACTATACGTTGCAGCCCCGAGGGCGTATCCCCAAAAAGATATTGAAAGATCCGTAAAATACATCATGGACCGCACCATATCTAATAAGGTGCGATTCTTCCTTTCTGTAATTCTATTTAATTGTGAAGTATAAAGAGGTATCCATTGAGAGAGTATTCTATTTTATTTCAAATAATCGAGAAACTCACTGGATAGGTATTCTCTTTCTCGATCCGATCGAAGAGTTTTAATACTTTACCAGTTTATTTTTCGACCATTCTTTGATACTCTTTAAATTTATCAAAGACTTCGGATTTGTATTTCATGAAACACACATATCCAAACTTTGACCTATCATCAGTAAATATGATGAAATAAGAGTATCCACCTCTGGCTTGAGTCGATATTGGACCACATACATCAATATGTACAAGATCTAAAATGTCACTCGCCCGATCTCCATGTCCAGTAAATGGAGTCTTGATCATTTTTTTTATGAGACAAGATTCACAAGTTCCATATGATTCATAATCATAAGGATCAAAGAAATTATCTTTGTATAACTTGTTAATCCTGGACTCATTTATATAGCCAAGTCGGCAGTACCAGAGGTATGTGACATTCACATCCTCTCTCTTTCTTTTCTTCATATTATCAATATGAAGCACATTATCATTAACTGAAAGAAACATAAGATCATTATTAATAAAAGTACTTCCATAATATTCATTAGAAAAATAAATAGAACAACCATTGTTCTTTACAATTATTTTAAAATCTTGTTCCAGTAACAATAATACAGAAATAATATTTCTAACAATATCAGGATATAATAACAGATCTTTAGTTTCAAAACTTTATCCGAAGGCAACTTCAAAATCTTGGTTCCTATGACTTCGACCTGAATGGACTCTCTACTAGCATCGAACAGCTCGAAGTCATCTTTATTCAGATTCTTTATTTTCTGTAGATCTTGCAATGATTTGTAAAGGTGTGAACTACTGGTGGTATCCAAAATTCAAGAATCTGAAAATAAAATACTTAATGATAAATTAGTTTGTATCATATATAAATCTTTAGCAATGCTTGCCGATTTTACAATTGCAAGGTACTCTTTACAATTTCTCTTCCAGTGGCCCTCCTTGCCACAGTGATAATAAGTATCTTTGGTGGAGACCTTCTTCGCCTTCTTCTTAGAGATGCCAGCCTTAGGGTTCAATTTTTTCTTAGAATTCTTCTTTACCTTCTTCTTACTGATCTTATCAACATGAAGAACCTGAGCTTTTTCATCCTTAAAATGGCTCTCTGCTATTTTCAACATGTTCAACAGTTCTGACAAGTTAATGTTCAATTTGTTCATGTGATAACTAATGACAAACTGAGAAAAAGAGTCAGGGAGAGACTACAGAATCAAATTCTGGCTTAGTTCACTATCCATGGTAAAATCCAGTTGTCTCAGATGAGTCATAAAATTAATCATCTTTAGGACATACGTTTGTACGAAAGAACCTTCAATTATACGGGCATGGAATAATTATTTCGATATCTCATATCGAGAAGTCCGATTTTATTCCCCATATAGCTCCTTAAGATTAAGGAGAATAGAGGGAACGTCCATGTCCTCATGCTGTCTCTGGAGCTCGTTGCTCATTGAGGCAAGTATGATATATTTGACAGTCACACTGTCATCTTTTCACATCTTGTATTTGACCCTATCCTCCTCGGAAGCATCTTCTCCAAGAGAATCTAGAGCAAGTATATCCAGAATGTAGGAGATTTTCTCCTGAGTGAGAACAATTCTCAAGTTCCTTAATTAGTTGACATAGTTAGGTCCAGTCAACTTCTTTGCATCTAGAATACCTCTAAGTGAAAGTGATGATGCCATGTGGTAGTTAATCTACAACAACAAGAATATAATATAAGCGGATAACTCATGATGACATGCATAATTAGACTAGGACTTTTATCTAATTGTGTCTCCCACTATTTTATCAAACTTTGTAGCCTTCAAGTATGAAAATTGAGAAACATTCTAATATTTTTTAGTGGAATTGAGATCCCTATTCCTCATAAACACCTTATGGATAGCACAACAAGTATTCATGAGTTCAAGAGTAGGTAACTCTTTACCAATTATACCTTTATAATTCTCAACATCATTCACTCTGGCCTCTACATCACATATAGTCTTGTGGATAGCACAACAAACTATAGTGTTCTAGTTAAGTTGATCCTTCAATCCTATATGATCATACTTAAACAACGTTGTCCTTGTGGATAGCACAACAAAGCAACACTATTCAAATATGCCATAAGCATCATTATGTACTTGATCAACATCATGTCAATTTCTATAGTAAGTCTTGTGGATAGCACAATAAGCTCACTAAGATCTTGACATACTCTATCGACCAAGTTTGAAGGAAGAACTTTGTAATGTCTACATCACTAATCAATCTAAGTCTGAAAATCAATAAGACCAAATTAGCTAGGTAAGTAGGTAGGAGGCTCCACGTAGCTTTTCTAGACACCAACAGAGTTGGCCAAACTAGCATACGGATCTAATTAGAAAATTACTTTTGATACTTTCTTCGATACCAATTGATCTTAAGAATTCGATTTTTGATTAATAAAATGAATCTTGACATTACAACTTAATATAATTTTTTATGAGAAACTTTAAACTGGTCTCAATATATCCTAACTACAACCACATAAAATATACACTACAAATTATGCAATTTGATATGCTTCTACTATTTTAAATAGCAATCATATGACATACTAAAATCATATAAGGGTGCAATGGAAATCAAAACATATATCAAGCATATCGAAAAAAAAATAGCAAATTTTAATCACATTAGGCATGCTTTGCACCCTTAACAATGCATCAATTTGAGCATCATACAACCATGATAATACAAATTTTAGAATTATCATAAATAAATAATTTAATAACTAAAATTATGTATCATGGCATATATAAAGTCAAAAATAATTTTTGAGTTTAAAAGATTGATGCTATAAATCAATGCAAAATTTTTTTGGTAAGATATGCACAAGAACGATTCAATGCACAACTATTGTACTTATTCGATCGAATTCGATAAAGATAGCTCTGATACCACTGTTGAATTTTGGCTACATAATGAAAAGTAATTTTCAAAAATTTTAAAACAAGCAAATCAATAGCCTTATCAAATAAAACTATCGAGCCGAATCCAAAATCTTAGAATCACTTTGTCGATCACGATCAAAGCAAATTCAAGCATACAAAGAGATAATACGTAATAGTTAAGATAAATTTAGAGTCAAATCATAGGAGAACTGATCAAGAATTTAAGATAACACGTAATAGTTAAGAGCCTTCATTAAGAAGGACTCTCCACTTCTCATGCCAATTTAAGGTGGGCGGTATTTATTTTTTGCCATGACTTCTGGTGAACGTGGAGGACTCCTTCTCCACTTGAAACTCATTCAAGTTAGATAAGGATCAAATCCAAATTGATCCAATCCCATTAGGTCCAAGCCAACTGGTCTGGGTTAGCTCAAATAATTTGATCTAAACTAATTTGGAAACTTGGGTTAATACAATGTGCTAGCATATCAAATTAACCCATAGAATTTACATTAAACTTTTATTAGATTAGATCAAGATCAAATCCCAAAGTGTGTGACCCATTGATTTTCAAATCTAACCAGTAGTGATCCAGACTTTTGACGTAACCCTAATCCAATGAGATTAGATCACCCGAAGAGTCCCAATCAACTTGGAGTCTTTCAAATTGACTCCAGAATTAAATTTTTTTAATTCTGATAAATTTATAAGTCAAGATTAATATTTAGCAATATATCATGACTATCTGAAAGATTTAAAATTTTGATAAAAATTATCAAAATATCATTCAGTGGTAAGTTTCCATGTAATTCAATCTTTCAGTCAAACAACATTTCAGATGAGCTGTGGGCATGAAAATATGTCAAATCTAATCACTTATTATTATGTATCTCGATCAAAAGACAATGATTCAGTTGATGATACATTAAAATTTTTTTTCTAATTATCATCCTGCTTTGGTCAAAGACTTCCAGAATCATTATCCTATGAGATCACATAGGATATTCGCTCTCCTTATTAGGAGTGACTGATCTCTTATTGATCACTCACAATCTCCATGCACACTTCACTATATCCAAAACACCCCATATAAGGATCAAAGAACCAAGCTAGGTAGTGAACCAAAATATAGATCCATGTACACAAGGTACCATGATGACCTCAGATCTAAGGATCACTTACACAACTCTCACTAGAGAATCATCAGTTGACATGTAAATAAGACTCCATCTGATATTCTCTCGTAGGTCAATTCAGTGAACTTATTCTCTAATGAGCACCCATATCCTTGAATTAGTGTCACCACATAAGTGGTTGTGAGATCAACCATCCTCATTTCTGAGCATACATAGGACATGCCAGTCTTACCGATATCATTGATCTCCGACTCAATATACCAATGACTAAGAATATTTTAGATCAGGACTATCAAAAAATTAGATCTCACTGGCGTGATTTCATCATGACCCTAAAATCATTGCTCGACCTACGGGGTTCATTATAATCTTAAAATTAATAAGATGCAGCATATAATGAATCAAAAATTTTTATTTTATTGATAATATAAATATCAATTTATATGAGTTTAGAAGATAAATTAAAAAATACCCTATCACATCTCATTTGCGATTGACTTGTAGGATATTATTCTTTCACGAATTAGTAGGAGTTATATATCAATGTATTTCAATTTAGCAAAATCTGGGTCCAGATAATCCATGTGATGAATTTGAAAGATTGAAATACAATATAGATGACTTATATAGGATTGACAGTCAAACCCTGGGTCATCCTTGAGCATTAGGATCAAAGAGATGAATTATACGGTAACTATACGCCAATAGGTTCTTGAATGTTGCTTTGCCATCATTTTATCTATCCGGACGTCAGGTCCCATTGCTGCTAGATGGTTACATCGATTGATTTAAAAATTTATTTTTATACTACTGACTTAAGTTCAAACCTACGGGGTCAGACTCAAAAGATGTTTCTGACTGATCATATGGTTGATCAACGATTGAGAATTGTTCAAAGATTTAATCATCAATTCGATTGATGGTTAACCTTATGCAAAAGTTACAATGAATTTATTCACTGAGTGTTAGTAAATTAATAAAAAATTAATTAATAATTAGATTATTGATTAGTTTAATTTGATTGAGTAAAAAAATTAAATTAAATTAAATTAAATTTGATTCAATTTGGTTTGACTCGATAAGGTTATGAGATGATCTAGTCACTAAGAGAGAATTATCTTTGATTTGATCAGGATTTAAATCCAATTAATTTTTAATTTGATTAAAATTTGATTAAAAAATTATGATCTTAATTAGATCAAATTTTATCTATTTACTTGGGCTTAACCAGATGTGATTTGGTTAGGAGTCAAATAAGGAAACAAAGAGTCCATAGAAGATTGGACTCTTCTCCCATACGCCACTCAACTTTGATGCCATATTTCCTCATGCCACAAAAGTTTTTTGCATGAGATTTCTTTATGCAAAAGAGGCCCTCTACCCTTCCTATCTCACATCCAAATCTAGTTTGGTTTTGATAAAAGAAAAGGTTTGAAATTAGATTTCAAAATATTCCTTATCAAGTGGTGTTTGTTCTTATCCAAATCACCCTCCACGCCAGTCCTTTTATTCCATTTATTTTGTGCGACAAAAGGGAAGTTTCTCACTGTGGGAAATCAGATAAGGATTTGGTTTAACATGAGAAATTTTTGGTTGGGGCATCCCATGTTTCCTTGGGTGTGGAATTATGAGAATGTGGCGACATCTCTTGGAAGAGTCCAAATATTGTTGGACTCTTCACCCATTCCCTTACACGCCATATAAAAAGGAGGTTTTGTTTCACTTTTGTGTATGTAAGAAAGAAGTGGAAAGGGTTTTCATGTGAAAGAAGTTTGGGTTTGGTTCATGGCGTGAAAAAAGAAGAGGAGAGTCTTCTTCTCTTGGGTGAGTGCAAGATGTAAAAATCCTAGGGTTTGGACCCAAGGTCTAGAAAGAGAGAAAAATAAGAGGAAAAATTGTTTCCTCTCCACATTTCTTTCGCCTCTTCATCTCTTCCAGAGGTCCATCTTCAATTTCTAAAAAGATTCTAGAGATTTGAAGAAAGGATCCAGATCAGTCAAGAAGAAGATCTTCGTATGAGCTAGCACTCTTGAGAAAATCAATTAAATTGGAGCTTCGAGTAGACCTTCTGTAGAGGCTGGACATATGTGTGGCTACAAGCAACTAGCGAGGATCTTTCTTACCATATCTCTCAATAGCGGCGATCATCGATTTGTACTCAGATATCGAGTTCTGAACTCAGGTAGATGTAGATTTGATCTACTACTTACATCCATGTATACAGATTTTATCTTCTGTTCTTTTCAGATTTTATATGCAATATATCATGTCATAGATCCTAGAGTAGGTTGATTTGATGATTAGATTATATGTATGTTAAGTTAATATGATTAATCTAATTATCTTTCATTATTTTTTATTTTAAAAAATTTTAAAATATATGCATAAAATTGCATATGTTTTCCAACAGTCCAATCTCTTCATTATGGACAATCTCTGATACGATGCTCCAACTCATCGTATCGGTAGCATCTGATCTTGCTCAAGTTCCTCTTCCTGGACTTGGATCACCCATCTCGTGATCTCCTGCCGCTTCGTCTGCTACCACCTGCTCCTTTAAAAACCACCAAATCTGAGCTGTCGCCTGAGCTCGAAGCTGGATTCTTCCTCCTGAGAACTTTATTTTGGAGAATCGCTATGGTGACTTTATCTATCTTGATGGTGCTCTTCCTCACTAGAAGAGCAGTCACCAAGAACTCATACGAAGAGAGAAGCAACGCTAGCAAGACCAACATCTTGGTCTTCTCTTCAACTTTCTCGCCAATGCTGAGGAGATCGATGAAGATCTTCTAAAAGTGGCTGAGATGCTTCTGCACGCTGTCCTTTAGTCATCTGCAGCTGGTAGAACTACCTCCAGAGGAAGAGAGTGTTGATGAGAGACTTCATCATATATAACTTTTCGAGCTTCGACCACAGCACCATCGAAGAAATCTCGCCAAGCATATGGATCACTACTTCATCTATTAGGTACAAGTAGATTGTACTTACCGTCTACATCTGGAGCTACCTCTAATTCTATATCTCCATGGTAGTCGACTTTTTCTCACACAAAAGTGCATCGATCAATTTTTGCTGGATGAGCACGTCTTTCACTCTTATCTGCTATGAGAAGAAATTGCTCTTCCCATTGAATCGGTTGATCTCCACCTTGATTATGCTTGTCTTCTCCATCTTCAATTTTGACCACCACCGTCGCAACCTGCATCCTGGTACCGTCTCGCTCTGGTACCACTTGTTGTGATATCATTTTATTCTGATACTACTTGTTGGGGATGTCTGGCCAGAACACCACCACCGTAGGACCTTTTTGATACTGCTCGATTCAATAGGAATAAAAAAAAATAAAAATAGAAATACAATCAAATATGTGGATCAACCCAAAAGCTCGCCTCCATGGGGCATACAAGCTTCACTATGAAAAAAAAATTACCAAAGGAGATCACACCCTCAACCCTCGTACACCCAATCTCTCTCTCAATAAGAAGCTCTCCCTCATAAAAGCTCTCTCTTTAAAAAGTCTCTGTACTTCTGAAATGATCGCTGTCCGCTGCCAAACAGTCTGTCTGAAGTATCTCTGTACTTTTGCTCTCTGTTGGCTGCTGCTGCCCTCTGCTCCATGGTTTCAGGTCTCTGCCGAACCACCATGCCACTCCGCCTCTCTGTTTGTCCACAGGACTTTAAAGAGCCTTAAATCCAAGTCCCACTCGGTAACAGAGCTTGAACAGGACTCAAAAGCCTCCCTAACCATTCAATGATGACCACAAACATCTCTACACTGTCCGATCGTGCATTACCTGGCTCCTTGATCCATGAAACCTGCATGAGCTATGAGCAATGCCCTCGAAATGCCACAAGTCCACCATGAACCGTAAGAAATTGCTCAAGAAATGCCTGATCGATCCACACGCTCTCCCGTGAACCACAATCCATGATGGACCTGGTACACTGCGCAGTCTGGGCCATGCTTGTGCATGGGTTGCACGCACGTGCTCGCATACTAGGCCGCATGGGCGACTGGCCCTGTGCGCCTGTAGCCTGCCCGCGTCGCTGCTGGCCTGCGCCAGCCCGTCTCCCATCCGTGTGCCTTACCAGCCCACCTCCTCACTTTTTTCGCACGTAATTTCTCCGTTTGGACTCCGTTTGGACTGTTCTTGGGTTCGTTGGACTCCATTCGTCACCTTGGACCTCGCTATGGACTCTTTGTGGACCGAATCTTGAGACATCAAATCCCAACAGAAACTTGAATATTTAGATTCGGATCCGATCTTAGTTACTGGTATCGGACCCAGACTCGAATATTTGATGGATTCGACCTTAAAGTACCAGACCCGAACCCTAATGGGTCTTAAGTATTCGGACTCAGTTCTAGGACCCGAAACTCATATTCAGATCTCAGTGGAGAGTAGCGATGGAGAGGGAGAGGCGGCCCGGATGGCGGCAGAGATGATGCGAGGCAGAGGGAGGGGCACGGAGTGACGGAGCCACAGAAGGTAAAGGGGGAGGGGGAGAGGCGGAGAGGAGATCAGATCTCGGTGAAGAAAGAGAGGAAGCTGGGAGCAGGAGAGGAGGGAGGGCTCAACGTTGTTGGAGAGATCGGATCTCGATGGAGGGATCTTGACGGAGAGGGAGAGCGGGAGACTGAGAGACAGAGAGAGGGAGAGGATCTCCTCCATCCACTGACGAATCCTTAAATTTGGAGGGGGAACCCATCCAAGATGCCATCTTGGCGGAGTGTCCGACATGGGCTCCAAGGATTGAGCCAAAGGCCGGCCCTTTTTGAAGACCAAGACCTTGAAACCGGACGACAACCCCTCGTCGGCATCGGTGGCTAGAAGGGACTTAAGGGTCTTGAGAGCAGAGCCGGGGGAGCAAGGGCCCGCCGGTCTGGCGAGCTTGGAGTGCAGCGGGTTGTCGGCGAAAGCATGGGTTTGGAGGTTGATGGACATGGCGGGTGAAATCCTTGGTTGTCGGGTTAGGGTTTTGGGAAGCGAGCGTCTCAGTCTTGGGATTAGGGTTTGTGGAGGAGGGAGGAACATCTCTCAGCGGCCATGCTTTTCTATATGGTTTGCATGAGAATGAGGAGAGAAGATGCACCACGTGGGACGAGCGGGGTTTGGAGCAGGAGAGGAGGGGGAGGGAGAGGCTGAGAGACAGAGAGGGAGAGAGGGAGACTGGGAGGTAGAGGAAGGAATAAGTATTATATGTTTAATATATATATAATATTATTATATTATATTATTTGGATTTCAGATCTATTGGATCTTGATATTAAATATTCAGATCTTATTTGCTTATATTATAATTTATTGGATCTGAATTCGGATTCAAATCTGCATGAGTCTGATGCTAATATCAGACCCGAATCTTTTGGATAAATACACATGGGTGTGTGGATATGGTCCATTGACAGTTTTAATTGTATTGTACAAAACAGGAGCTAAATGCAAGAGGAAAAAAAAAAAAAAAAAAAAAAAAAAAAACAGCGCTGGAGAGGCAGAAGTGCAGGATGTGCGGCTAATCGACGGTGACCAGCTTGCGGTCGTTGGTTCTCGAAACCCCAGCGGGAGTTACTGCCCGGCGTGCCACGCTTCCTCCCACTCCCACTCTTACACGCATGGAAGCCTCTTCAATTCCTCTGTCCCTCGTATGCCTCCCTCAACGAAGATGGGTCTCAGCAAACCCCAACGCTAGACTTCCTCGCTTCAGCAGAAGCAAGTGTGGTGTCGGCCATGCCCGAGCTGCCACAAGAGTCCATGCCATGGACGGAGCGGCGGATTTGGGCCCTACGGTGGAGCTCACCTGGCAGGTCGCCGTCGGTGCATTAGGTACCCTTTCTTCGAACACATTTGGTCTCTTTTAACGCAATTTGATTTTTTTAGAATTTCCATGTGACCAAAATCTCCTTTCTCTTGTCCCTTTGTTTTGATTCTTCAGCTGGAATTACGCCCTTCGTTGTCGCGGGGATCGAGTTCGGAAAGAGGATTGTAAGTTAATAAAGTATATGATGCTTCTTTTTTTCAATGTGATTTTTTAGGGGCTCAGTCAAAAGGGTGTTCTGTAGATATTTTGTTTTCATGATTTTTGGTTTATATTTAAATTCTCCCAAAATTTGGCTTTATTTTCCCTTGGTTTATGTAGCCTGAAAACGAGTTCCTAACAACAAAGGCTAAATTTCTGAAAGAATATGAGCAAAGGGCCTGTTGATGCACATGATAAGAAAATGAAAATACTCAAACAACGGCAATATATCTCAAAAATTACATTAAGAAATTTGGTTTCTATGAAAATATATGAACAAAGGCAGTATAACCTAAAAATTTCATAATAGACTTTTCCGAACATAGGGGTCGATCCTAGCCCTTCAGGGGTTGATTCCTGGTCCACTAGGGTTCGGCTCCTAAAAGGCCAAGAAAAGTTCCCATTCTATTTCCACCCTGTGGCATTCCAAGGTCAACTCCCGCACATCAGGAGTCGACTCTTGCAATGTGGGGTCAACTCCTAAAAGGCCAAAAATTGATTGTGTTCTATCTCTCGCTTGTGGCATTTCAAGGGTCGACTCCTGGCAACTTGGGGTCGACTTTTGGCTTGTGCCAATTTGCTTCCAAGTGTTAAGGTTGATTCCTAGAATCCAAGGGTCGACTTGGCAACCTTAGGTTGACTCCTAATGTACGGAATTTTTAAACTTCTCAGTTTTATCCTGTGGACACATCCAAGGGTCGACTTCCATCATTCTAGACTTACCTTCTTTACCATAGAAGTCTCCAAACAACTTTGAAATCCTCTCCAAACTCAAGATTTGATCTTTTGAGCTTCTTCATGCTTCTTTGAGTGTTCAACCTCCTAAATCTTTCCTTGGAAACAAATTAAACTACTCCAAAACACACGTATTAGTAACACACTCAGCTTTTTGTGACCATCAAAATCAATCCGTTAGGTCAACACTTTTGCTGAGGTACTAGGGAATTTTGGGTACTTCAAAATTGGAAAGGGAGTTTGCGGTTAGCTTGAGAGCTCGTTGTTGAGTGTGTGAAGTTGCCTTGGATAGAGTTAAGAGTGTTGCCTTTGCTTTTATAATTTTTCCCTCCTTGTATTTTCTTTCTTTCCTTTCTTTTAGTTTTTTCTTTTTTTTTTGGGGGGGGGGGTTGCTCTACCTTTTCTGAAAAAGGAAAAATATGAGATTGGATTCAGATGATAGATTACATAGGTGTTATTAGCACATTAATTTGGGTTTATATATGTATTTGTTTGTAATGCATTGTATGCTGTACCTACTAGTATCGATAGATATTGACCTCATTGTATCATACCGGTACCAAATCGATATATGGTATGTGAAGCGTACTGAGTGTTGGTATACCAAAACGAGCATCATAGTGGGTGTACCGACTTTGTACTAGGATGGTACTAGTAGCACAAGATCCGGCACCAAGATTGCGAATGTTGATGTATTAATTTTCAATGAGTTTGGGTTAGGATGGGCTCTTATATGTTTTGCATCCTGTGCAGATTAGATGTCAGTCATTTTCTTTTCATTCTAAGCTGCATTCAGATGATGTTAGTTTATATTTGATTGGTTATCTTCAGGGCAATGCAACCTAAACCAAGCTTGATGTAGTGGTTATTATAATTAACTATTATTTGTAGAAACATTTCCTTGCACTATTGCTGCCTCCATTCCTTGGAGAGACCCAGTTAATTAAATCCCTAACCAAATAACCAACAATATCCAACCATGCCAAAACATGGCACAATTGAAGCTGACTTAACTACACCTATTTAGTCCAACTACTCACCATCATGATATAATATAATTATGTGTGGCACTTAATTCAGATGACTCATATCCTACCTTTATGAAGTCTTAAGATTTGTTGTAGGTGCATGTGACAAGGATTGCAACTTGGTTGTTTTGGTTTAGGTTAAGGGCAAATGCTAACCCAAACAAACAATCATAGTTTGGGATTTCTCTAACTTGACCTCACCCAAACCCTTCTTAAGATAAATCACGGTTGTGTAGGGTTAGCTAGGTTGGGTTGGTTGGCCTATATTAGTCGGGTTTGATTGGGTTAAATAGAAATTTTAAAATGGAGGAAAGGTTTGAGATCTGTCGGATTGAAGTTTATGAGGTTAAGGCCTCAACATTCATTAATTTTGATAATACACTTATTGATAATTTAACAAGGCTAAAGATATAATTCTATACAAAATATAAGTTACTTTTATGTTAAGCATAAATATGAATTAAAAACATAAATATTAGACAATTTCTTTATTTACATGTTTGGATGGATTGAGTTCTTGTTGCATTTAAGCTCATCCTAACCACAATGAGAAGTCTGGTCGAGATTTTTAAACTCAAATCCCACCCAGACTTATAAAACCACAATCAAACTTCACACAATAAGCAGTTTTGGGTGTGCGGGTTCGGATTCAGTTTGGGCCAATTGCATCCTCACATGACTAATATGCTTAGTCTTTATTAGATGGACTAGGGATGAGAGAGGAGGAATCTTCAAGGGGGTTTTCTTTGGTAGTTCTTGTAAGCATAATTCAAGTGCACTAACCAAATACAAAATCATATGCTCATGCCATATGTAGTGTTGTCGTAGCTTCTCAGCTTGGGTTGGAGTTGCTGGAGTATGGCGGAGTATGGCGAAGATGATGGTGATCGAACCTGCAAAACAAGTTTTTGACTGGGGGTGGTTTTGGCAGGGATCCTCTGACGCTCAAGTCAGAAATTTGAAACAGGTGGGAACGAGCGTGCGTAAGAGTTGCATACCTTAGGGGTCTCCTGTTTGCTTGTTTGCCTGTTTGCCTTTATTTATAGAGGCAGGAGCTATAAGAGGGGAAAGTTGCGGGAGGCCATCCCCACTTCTCTAGGTGTACCATTTCAAGATGTTTTGCCTAATTTTTTGGCAGTTGATGTCATCTTATTCGGTGCACAGCCAGTCATTCTCAGAAATGGTGTGATTTGACGGAACTTTATCCAGGACGCAGCCAGCCATCATTAGAAGTGGCATGATTTGACATTGAGTGATGTGATTTGATAGGATTGCATAGGGGTCTTTTGTCAGTCTTCCCAAATATGGTGATCGACATGGGTTGGAGGGGATGTGGCTCAAAATCCTATCGAGTGTGCTGTTGAAGGCAAGGATGCCGATAGATTCCTTGGTCGGAGGCGACATTTGGGTCGGAACCGTTCTTGGATCGGTGTCCAATGTTCGGATGTCGCTTTGATGATGGTTGAGATGTTGGATGTGTAGGTCGACAATCTGATATGAGGGCGGCTAACTGTAGGATTGATGGCTCAAGTGAGGGTTTGTAGTTTGTGGACAAATGTACTGGTGAGAAGTCGGAGAGATCCTTTGGTCGTTGGCTGATGTGAGGGTTGGCGACTGATGCGTAGATCGGCCACAACCAGAGTATGTCTGTATCTTCAGATTGGGCATGAGGTTTCATCAGTAATGGGATCCATGTCAATATGGGCCATGGGAACTTGTTCTTGATGACTAATGGAATCCCAGCCTAGGGGTTGGTTGGGGGTCAATTAGGAGGCCGATGGAGGGCCCAACCCGGGGGTCGTTAGTTCGAGCCAATGCGATCATTTTGCGTCAATTCGATGTATGGCTCAATTAATGGCCAAGCTTGTATTTTTCTTTTTTTTGTTGTGACGAACTTCATTTGACTGAAGTCGCCTTGTATTAAGCTTCTCTTTTTGAACAAAGTGCTCCTTTGTCGTCGTCCATCTTTCTTAACTTACATAAAATCTATATAAGATTTGAAGCACAATTTTATTAATAAAAGCGAATAATTACAAGTCTTATTGATAGTTTGTTCAAAAGTTTTCGGCATTCTGAGTCTGAGGAGTAGGAATGTTGTCAACTCGGTTTCCTGCCACCCCAGGTGCTTTCGAAGTCCGATATCATGTTGATGATGCTAGCCGTTTGGCGGTTGTGGTTATCCTCATTGGGCTAGCGACGGGGCTGCTCGTGGGCTCGGCTCTGTCGCCTTTGAACATGCTTACCAAGGTAGCCTCAGTGGATGAGGGCCTCGATCTCGTTCTTCAATTGAAGGCACTCGGTTTTGTGATCGTGGTCATGGTGAAAACAGCAGTACCTTCACTTGTTCCGTCGGGTTGAGGGGGTCTTCATTGGCGGAGGTCGGCAGAGGTAGCCTTCACGCTCAATCTCCATAAGGATCTGAACTTGGGGAGCGGTTAACAGGGTGTAACTGTTGTAGCACTGAGGTGACTCCTCGCCCTTGGTGCTTTCAATGATTGGGAGGATCTAGCTTCGGCCTGAGCCAGGCGAGCGTCCTCTTGCGCATATTTTTTTTGTTGAAGGTTTGATCTTCCCGACACATGATTTGACCTTTTTTGGCCTGCATATACTTACGGACCCGAATCAGAAAATCGGTGTAGTCCCTCGAATATGTCTTGTCGAGGGAATACATGAGGCGCTCATTGCGGAGGTCTCGTTTCAAAGACGACGTAGCGACGGCTTCATCCACATTGCGTACTTCCAGTGTTGCTGCGTTGAAACGTGCCATGTAGTCGTGCAATGATTTTCTCTTTCTGGTGAAGGGAGAAGAGGCTGTCTGAAGTCCTTGGTTGAACTCGACTATTGCCAAAAATGAGCAACAAACTGCTGTCGAGCTGCTCGAACAAAGAAATGGATTTCAGTTGGAGCTTGGAGTATTAGGTCCGCACCATCTTTTTCAAAGTTGCAGGGAAGACGAGGTAGAGAAGGGCGTTCAAAGCATCTTGGGGCATCATGAGGGCTTTGTAGCCCTCCAGGTGATCTAGGGGATCGATGGAGTTATCGTATAGTTCCACTGCTAGCATCCTAAATGGATACGGGATCGATTCCGGAGGATGGAGTGGATGAAGGGTGGTCGAGAACTGAAGATAGAGACATCGTTGTTTTTCCATCGCCCCTTTGGACCTCGACGAGTTAGTGCTCAATCTCGCGGATCTTTCGCTCGAGATTATAATCCGGGTGCAATCGCTCTGATTTGGGGGGCATAGCCTGGAGTTGAGTCACCATTAGATGAGGTGGGAGACTATCGGTGTTGTCTGTCGTGGGCAGATCTGTGGTGGGAGGGTGGTTGCTGATCGGAGGAGATAGATCGATACATTTTTTGAGGAGGATTTTTCAAGATCAGAAATTGGTCTCGATGAATATGCCGAGACGGCACCGCCGGGGGGAATAAGCTGAGGTGGATGCTGCTCTGTGGTCCATTGCAGGTGCCGGACAGCGTTTGCCAGCACCTGAACCTGACGGATCAGGTTGTCGAATCATTGGAGCTCTGTCATCATAGGTAGTTGCTCTAGTTCTGTCGATCGATGCGAGGTGGATGATTGGGTGGCTCCACCTCATCCTCATTGAGTTGACGGAAAGCGGCGAAGTGGCGCAGCATACTCTCTTTCAAGTTGGATTGCATGTGGCAAGTCCTTTTTCTAGCATCAATTTATTATCGTAGATTTCCGGCTTAAGCCGGAGTCGCTAGAGTGAAAAGTGTGGCGAAGATGACGACGACCAGACCTGCAAAACAAATCTTTGACTGGGGTGGTTGCGGTAGAGACCCTCCGACGCTCAAATCAAAAATTTGGAATAGATTGGAAGGAGAATGCGTGAGAGTTGCATACCTTGGGGATCCCCTGTTTGCCTTTATTTATAGAGGTAGGAGCCATAAGAGGGGAAGTTGCGAGAGGCCATCCCAACTTCTCTTAGTGTACCATTTCAAGATGTTCGGCCTGATTTTTTGGCAGTTAATGTCACCTTATCCGATGCACAGCTAGCTGTTCTCAAGAATGGTGTGATTTGACGAGACTTTATCCGGCATGCAGCCAGCCATCATCAGGAGTGGTGCGATTTGATATTGAGTGATGTGATTTGATGGGACTGCATTGGGGTATCAACCTTTCCAAATATAGTGTCCAATATGGGTCAGAGGATCGTGCTGTTGGAGGCAAGGATCGACTATAGATCTTTTGGTTCGAGGTGACATTTGAGTCTGAACCTGTCATAGCCCAAGCCCAAGCCCATAACGTCAAGACTCAAGCCAAAAAAAAAAAAAAAAAAAGAAATAGAGAAAAATCGGGAAGAAGACTCCCGATAGGATAGGAGTCTTCTTCTCCGGCGAGATCCGAGCAAATTGGGAGTCCTAGGACCTCTCGAAGTCCTAGGGCCCTCTATAAGAAGACCTCCCCTCTTCTTAGAAATCGACCATCGGCCTTTTTCCCCTCTTTTTCTCCCTGTTTTTCCCGATCGGAGCCGCGGACACCGTTTGGTTCTTGCCGTGATTGCTCGTCGGTGGAGTCACCGGAGGCCGAGGTAAGTCTTCCTCCCTTTCCTCTCTTCCTTCCCTTTTCTCCCGTACCCTTGCGCGTGACTGCCGGCGACGAGTGTCGCCGATTTTTGGTCGGGAAAGAGACCCCTATTTTGGCCTCTTTTCCTGTGGATTTTTTCGGTGCCGGCGATCGTAATCGATCGCCGGCCATGCTCCTCCATAACCGGGGGAGCAGCCTCCCTCTGCCGTCTGTCTCCGCCGTGGCGGCCGTGGCCTGAATGGCCTGGCAAAAAGGAAGGACGTCGGTCCTTTGTTCCGGCGTGGAAGGAGCCGAGAAGAAGAAAAAGAAGAAAAAGAAGAAAAAGAAAAGAAAAAGAAGAAAAAGAAAAGAAAAAGAAGAAAAAGAAGAAAAAGAAAAGAAAAAAAAGAAAAAAAAAGGGGAGAGAGAAACTTTCTCTCTCTTTTAGATTTTTAGGATTTATGGAATTAATTAAAAAAAATAATAAATAATAATAAAAATAAATAAATATAATTAGGGTGTCCATGGATTAGTCCGAAAATCCTGGATGCTGTTGTCAAGTTGATCCTCGTGGGGATATTAGATTTTAACAATTTTAATTATTTTTTAATTCGATGAAATTTTGATTAAAAAATATGATATTTGACGTATCAGGTTCAGAGAAAGATTTTCGAGATTTTTAGAATTCCTAGTTTGGATTTTCTTTTGAGGTAAGTAGTGTTCACTTTTATTGAATTTATCTGGTAAATTATAAATTCTGAATTAAATAAATTTATGCATGCTTGTGATTGAAATTATTTATTGAAATAATTGTTGAAATTATTTATGATTAAAGTTAATTGTAGAAAATTATTTATGATTGAAGTTATTTGTTGAACAATTATTATGATGATGTATGATCTCAAAGAATGATATGATTGATTTGACTCGAATATCATTTATTTATATTATTTTTGAAAATAATATATGAATTGGAAGACAATATGAAATTAACAACCTGACTGTGTTGAGGACCCCGCCAATGGGGGCATATACGTTGGCAATTGACTGTCCTGAGGGTTTATGTCGCCAGCGAGACCAGTGACATGTCGCCAGCGAGACCAGCGACAAACCGCCAGCGAGACCAGCGGTTCCAAAGGACTTAGTTGCCAGATGATTCGCAGTCCACCGCAAGCAGATACGCGGTATTATGACCCTGCCACAGGGATAATGTGGTCATAGTCATGGTTGGTAAGAAGAACTTAAGAAATTGATGAATTTAAGATGAAAAGCATAATTTGAAATTATGATGAATTGAATTTTGTATATGATTGATAGTATGATTATGATTTCATGAAATTACATATTGATTTTGTTATTATCAGTAAATCGATATGTATAGTATTATTTACCTGATTTATTCAGTTAAAGGTATACACTGCTTACTGGGTTGTTTAGCTCATGATGAGTTTTATGTTTTTCTTACAGATCCAGAAAATTAGCTTGCTGCGGGATTTCGGTTGGGAGAGCGATTAGAGATGGAGTTAGCTCATTGATTTAGGATTTTCTCAGAATTGATTCAAGATTTTTAGTTTTTTTTTAGTGTTGACTTTGTCAGACAGTTAATTTCTTTTGAACACTGAGTTTTGATTTGTTATTTGAACTAAGGTTTGATTTATTAAAAGTTGAAAAAATTTATTTAACTTTGTGTGAAGATATCATGATGAGATGCCTTGCATGCTTATGAGAAAAATATTCTATGAGTATGCGGCGGTTGCCATGACCCTCGATTCAAATCTCGGGTCGGGGGCGTGACAATTAATATGGTATCAGAGTATAAGTAGATAGATAGACACATGTAGAATAGAGTGAGTGAGTGATGGGTAGATATTAGAAAGTTGAAAGATTAGTTATGATGATGATTTTACTTGTCACAAATTATAACCTTATTAAGGATAAATTATTATCTCAAATCTATCATAGGTCAATATGCCTCCAC
Source organism: Elaeis guineensis (assembly GCF_000442705.2). Lineage (NCBI taxonomy): Eukaryota > Viridiplantae > Streptophyta > Magnoliopsida > Arecales > Arecaceae > Elaeis > Elaeis guineensis. The sequence goes on from NC_025998.2 coordinate 74,884,141, forward strand.
GACGAGCGAAGAATACTCAAGGAGCGGTAGGAGGGACATCAAATCCACTTGGCGATAACACTCCCCAATTAAATAGCGGCACAACTCAGCAGGAGGGAAGCCTTGATCCTACCGATAATACTTCGACAGTACAGGAGGAGCCGAACATGACTCAACTAATGCAAACTCTGATCGGAGTAGTTCAAACACAGCAACAGTTACTTCAACAACAATATGCACAGCCCCGTCAGCATTTTCCACCAACACCTGGACATGGAGAACATCCGATGCAGAGGAACAATATCGTCGAATTTAAGAAACTAGCCCCTCCGGCCTTCAAAGGGACCATCGAGCCATTGGAAGCAGATAACTGGATTATGAAAATGGAGAAGGCATTCGCCGTGCAAGAATGCCAAGATGAAGAGAAGATCCGTTACACAGCATATCTGGTACAAGGCGAGGCATACAACTGGTGGCGTATACTGGAACAAAAATATGAGCACGATAGGATACCACTCACTTGGGAGATTCCGAGATGAATTCTTTGACAAATATTTCCCCCGAAGTGTCAGAATACAGAAAGAGCAGGAGTTCATTCACCTGAAATAGGGGAACAGATCCGTTGCAGAATATGAAGTTAAATTCACGTAGTTAGCCAAGTTTGTTCCAAATTAGTTGAGATTGAGCAAGACAGAGTACACAAATTTGAAATGGGACTGAAGACAGAAATCAGAAAATAAGTTGTACCCTATGAGCTAACTACCTATGCCTTAGTTGTAAATAAAGCCCTAATAATTGAGAGAGAAGTTAATGAAGCCCATGCGGAGCGAGAACGGAATCAGAAGAAGAGAAATAGATTTAGTGGAACTCAAGAACGAAATCAGAACAATAAGAGTCCAGCAAAGAAGCCAGCAATTGATAAGAATCGTGAGAATGAGGCAGCTAGATGTTCGAGATGCGGCCGAAGAGAGCATGAGTCTTCTAATTGCCATGGAATACTGGTTCTTGTTTTAGATATGGACAGAAAGGACACAAGATTGCAGATTGCCCCCAGATGGATGAAAATAGACCCACACAAACAAAGGACGGAGGTCAAAGGCCGAAAACTCAAGGAAGGATCTATGCACTCACACAACAGGATGCTCAGGCCTCCAATGCGGTGGTGACAGGTATCATTCCTGTATCTGGTATTCATGCTTCAGTTTTGTTTGATTCTGGTGCTACACACTCCTTTATATTCACTACTTTTATTAGACAACATGATATAGTATGTGAACCTATGAAAACCAAATTATATGTTGAGACACCAGTAGGTGGTATTCTGAGTACCGAAAGTGTGTGCAAGTCATGTAGTATCAGAATAGGAGAAAGAGAATTATCGATAGATTTGGTGGTCCTAGATATGCATGATTTCGATGTCATTCTAGGAATGGATTAGCTGGCTACTTATTATGCCTCTGTAGACTGTCATGGAAAGAGAGTGAACTTTCACATACCGGAAGAATTAACTTTCAGTTTGATGGAAGTACAGGAACCACCCCTCCACGTATTATTTCATTTGTGCAAGCTAGACAGATGCTAAGAAAGGGATGTAGAGGTTACCTAATATCAATAAAGAATAAAGAACATGATGAATTGAAGTTACAGGATATTCCTATCGTAAATGAATTTTTGGATGTATTCATTGATGATTTAGTCGGACTACCACCAGACAGAGAAATTGAATTTATCATTGAGTTGGTACCCAATACCAGTCCGATTTCTAAAGCTCCTTACAGAATGGCCCCTATGGAGTTGAAGGAGTTAAAAGATCAATTACAGGATTTATTGGATAAAGGTTTTATAAGGCCTAGTGTATCTCCTTGGGGAGCTCCAGTCTTATTTGTGAAGAAGAAGGATGGTAGTATGAGACTTTGTATCGACTATAGAGAGTTGAATAAGAATACTATCAGAAATAAGTATCCTCTACCTCGAATCGATGATTTGTTTGATCAGCTGCAAGGTGCACAAGTCTTTTCTAAAATTGATCTTCGTTCAGGGTATCATCAGCTAAAAATCAAAACAGAGGACATATCAAAGACTGCATTTAGAATTCGTTATGGACATTATGAATTTCTAGTAATGCCTTTTGGGTTAACCAATGCTCAGCAGCTTTTATGGATTTAATGAACAGAATATTCAGATCCTATCTTGATAAGTTTGTTGTCGTATTTATTGACGATATCTTGATATATTCAAGAAGCAAATTGGAGCATGAAGAACATTTACGGTATGTACTACAAATATTAAAGAAAGAAAAGTTTTATGCCAAATTTAAGAAGTGTGAATTTTGGCTGGACAAAATCGTCTTTTTAGGACACATCGTATCTAAAGATGGAATTTCTGTAGATCCAGCAAAAGTGGAAGCTGTGATGCAGTGGAACAGACCTACAAATATCTCCGAGATTCGAAGCTTTCTGGGAATGGCAGGATATTACAGACGATTTGTAGAATGATTCTCCCGCATAGCTGCACCATTGACTCGTCTTACTCAAAAAGGGGTTAAATTCGAGTGGACCGAAGATTGTGAACAGAGTTTTCAAGAATTAAAACAACGATTAGTTTCAGCCCCTATCCTTACTATACCAATAGGAGATGAAGGATTCACAATATATAGTGATGCATCTAAAAAGGGACTCGGCTGTGTATTGATGCAACATGGTAAGGTAGTAGCCTATGCCTCAAGACAATTGAAACCATATGAACAGAATTATCCGACACATGATTTGGAATTAGCTGCAGTGATTTTTGCCCTAAAAATTTGGAGATATCATTTATACGGTGCGCAGTGTGAAGTGTTTACTGATCATAAGAGTTTGAAGTACATTTTTACACAGAAAGAATTAAATATGAGACAGAGAAGGTGGTTAGAACTATTAAAGGACTATGATTTAACAATCTATTATCATCCGAAAAAAGCTAATGTTGTTGCTGATGCCCTTAGTAGAAAATCTGTGGGAAATTTGGCAGTTTTAATTACACATCAAAGCCAATTATTGGAGGATATAAGAAAACTGGAATTAGACATCCGAATATATGACTCAACAGTACGGTTAGCCAACATGAGGGTTCAGCCAACACTCATTGAAAGAATTTCAGTTGCCCAGAATGATGATCCACAACTAATGAAAATAAGAAATTCAGTGGAAGCTGGTGTTCAATCTGAATTCAAGATACATGAAGACGGTTCGTTGAGGTTCGAAAATAGGATTTGCGTACCCAATGATTCAGCACTCAAACATGAAATACTTCAGGAGGCACATCAGACCGGTTATACAGTTCATCCGGGAGGTACTAAGATGTATAGAGACTTAAAGGAAATGTACTGGTGGAATAATATGAAGAGAGAGATCGCTCAATTCGTGGCTCAATGTTTGGTGTGTCAACAAGTTAAAGCTGAACATCAGAGACCTGCGGGACTACTTCAACCTCTGGATATTCCAGTATGGAAGTGGGAACATATCACTATGGATTTTGTAACTGGACTACCGAAGACTCCAAGTAAAAATGATGCAGCCTGGGTGATTGTGGACCGATTGACAAAGTCTGCACACTTTCTACCAATTAGAGTTGGATTTACTTTGGAAAGACTAGCAAAGTTGTATATGAAAGAAATTGTAAGGCTACATGAAATTTCAGTGACCATCGTATCGGATCGAGACATTAGATTTGTATCACAGTTTTGGAAGAGCTTACATAAGGCATTAGGAACAAAATTGAACTTCAGTACAGCTTTTCATCCACAGACTGATGGTCAGTCAGAGAGAACTATTCAGATCTTAGAAGATATGTTGAGAACCTGTATTTTGGATATGAAAAGTTCATGGGATGAGCATCTACCTTTGATTGAGTTTGCATACAATAACAGTTATCAGGCTAGCATTGGTATGGCACCTTATGAAGCATTATATGGTAGAAGATGTCGATCGCCGATTCACTGGGATGATGTTGGTGAACGAAGAATATTGGGTCCCGAACTTGTTCAACAAGCAGTCGAGAAGGTTCAATTAATTAAAGAACGACTTCGGGCAGCACAAAGCAGACAGAAAAGTTATGCAGACAACAGGAGACGGAAATTAGAATTTCAAGTTGGTGACCATGTGTTTCTCAAAGTATCTCCTTCAAAAAGAATCTCAAGATTTGGCATTCGTGGCAAATTGAATCCTAGATATGTGGGTCCGTTTGAGATTTCGGAAAGAATTGGTGAGGTGGCTTATCGACTTGCCTTACCCCCTTCACTTGCAGGAGCACATAATTTTTTTCATGTTTCTATGTTAAAGAAATATTTACCAGACCCAAATCACATCGTGGAACTTGAACCAGTGCAAGCCAGAAAAGATCTAACATATGAAGAATATTCGATACGGATCGTGGACCGTAAAGAACAGATACTGAGACGTCGCAACATTTCTTATGTCAAGGTACAGTGGAGTCGACATTCGGAAAGAGAAGCTACTTGGGAGCTAGAGAAAGAAATGAAGCAAAAATATCCCCAGCTCTTCGAGACTACAGGTATGAAAAATTTTGAGGACGAAATTTCTTTTTAGGGGTGAAGAATGTCATAGCCCAAGCCTAAGCCCATAACGTCAAGACCCAAGCCAAAAAAAAAAAAAAAAAAGAAACAGAGGAAAATCGGGAAGAGGGAGTCTTCTTCTCCGACGAGATCCGAGCAAATTGGGAGTCCTAAGACCTCTCGAAGTCCTAGGGCCCTCTATAAGAAGACCTCCCCTCTCCTTAGAAATTGACCATCGGCCTTTTTCCCCTCTCTTTCTCCCTGTTTTTCCTGATCGGAGCCGCGGACACCGTTTGGTTCTTGCCGTGATTGCTCGCCGGTGGAGTCACCGGAGGCCGAGGTAAGTCTTCCTCCCTTTCCTCTCTTCCTTCCCTTTCCTCCCGTACCCTTGCACGTGACTGCCGGCGACGAGTGTCGCCGATTTTCGGTCGGGAAAGAGACCCCTGTTTTGGCCTCTTTTTCCGTGGATTTTTCCGGCGCCGGCGATCGTAATCGACCGCCGACCATGCTCCTCCATAACCGGGGGAGCAGCCTCCCTCTGCCGTCGGTCTCCGCCGTGGCGGCCGCGGCCTGAATGGCCCGGCAAAAAGGAAGGATGCCGGTCCTCTGTTCCGGCGTGGAAGGAGCCGAGAAGAAGAAAAAGAAGAAAAAGAAGAAAAAGAAAAGAAAAAGAAGAAAAAGAAGAAAAAGAGAAGAAAAAGAAGAAAAAAAAGAGGAGAGAGAAACTTTCTCTCTCTTTTAGATTTTTAGGATTTATAGAATTAATTAAAAAAAATAAATAATAATAAAAATAAATAAATATAATTAGGGTGTCCATGGATTAGTCCGAAAATCCTGGATGCTGTTGTCAAGTTGATCCTCGTGGGGACATTAGATTTTAATAATTTTAATTATTTTTTAATTCGATGAAATTTTGATTAAAAAATATGATATTTGACGTATCAGGTTCAGAGAAGGATTTTCGAGATTTCTAGAATTCCTAGTTTGGATTTTCTTTCGAGGTAAGTAGTGTTCACTTTTATTGCATTTATCTGGTAAATTATAAATTCTGAATTAAATAAATTTATGCATACTTGTGATTGAAATTATTTATTGAAATAATTGTTGAAATTATTTATGACTAAAGTTAATTGTAGAAAATTATTTATGATTGAAGTTATTTGTTGAACAATTATTATGATGATGTATGATCTCAAAGAATGATATGATTGATTTGACTCGAATATCATTTATTTATATTATTTTTGAAAATAATATATGAATTGGAAAACAATATGAAATTAACAACCTGACTGTGTTGAGGATCCCGCCAATGGAGGCATATACATTGGCAATTGATTGTCCTGAGGATTTATGTCGCCAGCGAGACCAGCAACATGTCGCCAGCGAGACCAGCGGTTCCAAAGGACTTGGCTGCCAGATGATTCGCAGTCCACTACAAGCAGATACACGGTATTATGATCCTGCCACAGGGATAATGTGGTCATAGTCATGGTTGGTAAGAAGAACTTAAGAAATTGATGAATTTAAGATGAAAATCATAATTTGAAATTATGATGAATTGAATTTTATATATGATTGATAATATGATTATGATTTCATGAAATTACATATTGATTTTGTTATTATCAGTAAATCGATATGTATAGTATTATTTGCCTGATTTATTCAGTTAAAGGTATACACTGCTTACTAGGCTGTTTAGCTCATGATGAGTTTTATGTTTTTCTTACAGATCCAGAAAATTAGCTTGTTGCGGGATTTCGGTTGGGAGAGCAATTAGAGATGGAGTTAGCTCATTGATTTAGGATTTTCTCAGAATTGATTCAAGACTTTTAGTTTTTTTTAAGTGTTGACTTTGTCAGACAGTTAATTTCTTTTGAACACTGAGTTTTGATTTGTTATTTGAACTAAGGTTTGATTTATTAAAAATTGAAAAAATTTATTTAACTTTGTGTGAAGATATCATGATGAGATGCCTTGCATGCTTATGGAAAAAGTATTCTATGAGTATGTGGCGGTTGCCATGACCTTCGATTCAAATCTCGGGTTGGGGGCGTGACAGAACCCTTCCTGGATCGGTGTCAGATGTTCGGATGTCGCTCTGATAATGGGTGAGATGTTGGGTGTGTAGGTCAACAATCTAATATGAGGGTCGGCTAACCCTAGGATCGGTGGCTCAAGCGAGGGTCTGCGGCTTATGGACAAAGGTGCTGGTGAGAAGTTGGAGACCCACCTATGGGTCGGCGGCGGTCGATGTGAGGGTCGGTGGCCGATGTGTAGATCGGCCACAACCATAATATGTCTATATCTTCAGATCGGACACTGAAGTTTCATCTATAGTGGGATCTATTAGAATGTGCAGTGGTTTCGCACGTGTAGTTTTAAAAAATTTTCATAAATTGGAATTTATGTGCAGTAAAAATAAAATAAATTAAAATACTTTTAATTTAAATAATGCACTAGATCATATTTGAAAATCACAATGGATCTTCAAACGAACACGATACCAAAAAATCTGAAATCTAAAACAAGAAACAAAAGTAAATAGGAGATTCGATCTCTATACGTGATAGCTTTTCTTCGGATCCTGCGGATGTTTAGGGTTTCTGTCGTAGCCGTGCAAGTATCCGGCCTCTGCTGGTATCTACACGGAGATGATCCCGATCGAAACTCCGAAGCTCCCGACGTGCTAGCTTCCTTACAGGCTTCGTTCTTCGGCTTGGATCTGGGCTTCTTCTAGATCTCGAAGAATAGGACTGCAGCACGAATCCTTTATGCTGATCTGACAAGATCTAAACTGGACGCCAAGAAGAGCAAGAAAAACCCTTCTTCTTCTCTTCCTCTCTCTCTTTAAACTCTCTTTATCTCAGATCTGATCTGAGGACAAGTGGTGAGGCGTTGGATGTTGAAAAAAAGAGGAAGGGAGGCATTGAGAAAAGATGGCTTGCGGCAAGATGAAAACACCCGGGACAAGTCCTCATGCACGCACATCTTCTCTCCTTTTATTTGTCGCACAAACCCCAAAAATCCGATGCCTTAATCAGATAAGATCTTATCTAATCTGATGAGAATATGGGGTGTGGAGATGTAAGAAAGAAAGGATGGGGCGTTGGGTTGAAACTTGTAGCAAGCAAAGAACCTGGAAGAATCATTACACATGCCCTTCTTTTTCCTTTAATTTTGTCGCATAAAATTTAATTTCCACACCGATTTCTAGATATGGATTATCTTTATTTGAATCAAATTCAAATATGGATAAAAATTTGGATGAGAGAGAGTTCCAGAGAAGTGGAGCGTCAATTTTCTTTTCACGCACGCAAACAAGGACGCGCGCCCTCTCCCTTTCTGTGTGAAATAAGAGAGAGAAGCCCAATCAAGTTGGGCTTCTGGCTTCCTAAATTGATTGGGTTTTAGATTGGGTTTGATTCGAATTCGATTCAAATCCTGATTCAAATCAAATTCGAAAAGCTGTCAAACCTAATCCTATTAGACTTTGAATCCAAATCCAACTTGGATAATTAAACCCAATTAATCTTAAATTAAATTAAGTTCAATTTAATTAAATTTGATTTAAATTAATTGAGACTTGATCCATAATTTACTTAGGTCCAAATAAATTGCAATACTTGCAATTAAGTCTCTCTGTCAACAATTAACAGTTATTAAATCTGTAACACTTACAAATTAGTAATTTTCAAATTTAAATCATCAATCCAATTGATAATTTGAATAGGATCCAAGCTGTTGATCGGATCAAGCTCTTTTTGTATGTGATCCTTCGATTTTATTCTGTCTGGTAGTGAGACATACCATGATCTCCATTATAGTATCAGCGAAACTCCTTTCGATGGACTGAAATAATTCCAACTTAACCCAACAAGGATCGTTAATTTGAAAACGATTCTAGTGAGTTTTCATAATTCACCAATAACGTCTAGCAGTATGTAGTGGCAACCTAGAAGAACAGAAGAATGAATCTTTAGGTACAGTTATCGTGTGATTCAGTCTTTCTATCGTGAGTCTCGATTAGATGGAGGTCATGAAAAACTCATCAAACCCCATTGCCAGTTATATGTCAGATTGGTTCGACTCGAGTTTATTATGAATCCCGTGGAAACTCTTTTTTAGTATTTATACTTGCTCTGGTCAGAGACTTTTTGAACTCAGTCTCGTAAATTGCATAGGACTACTCTTTTTCTATCAAGATCGATAGATTCCATCTAGATGCATCCTAATCTAAATAACTAACTTGAACCCACTGTTGCTAATATATACAGCAAGGATCCAAGTGACTAGGGGCCAAGTGAACGTGCAATCAAACTACAGTAGCTTCGCTGTGAATAGTAGAGGCACCGTAGGTCAAAGGATTACTCACACCACTGCATCGAGAAAATCACTGATGAGTGAGTAGGCATCCAAGTGGTTTCTCGTGTTGATCATGCTCAGTGCAAGTTATTCTCTAACAACCACATGTACTCTCATCCCAATGTTCCCACGCTGTAGACTTGAGACTCATCTGTCTGAAAAAAAGGTGATCCATGCATCGATCTAATTGGATCGATCACTGTCCTTCGTGATGATCTTCCAATCGGAAGCATTTAGAAATTAACCACTAATGATATATGTCTCAAATTCTCAACATCTTGAGAATATACAAAATCATTTTTGTTAATTTCTAGGATAAGTCATGGACACATACAACATAATTGGTAATAAAAACTGTCCGTTAAGTATAAAAATATGTCTGAGAATTATGGTACGCATCAGCCAAAATTAGCTTCTAGGACATACATCTAATAATCTCCCACTTGCACTTAAGTCAATTTGCCATATATCTAAGCCTCATATAGTCAAGACAGGCTTCGATCTTTGGCTGGTTAAGTGACTTGGGCCTATCACATCCCATGTGGAGTCTACTCTCTGCACCTATATGTATTTCTATTTGAGGTTATCGTATATACCGCTGCTCTATGTGTTTGGAATTCTGGTGAGACCTAGACTCCTTAGCTAGGGCTATGGGGTCATTGTCTTTGCAGTACAGTGTCATAGCATCTGATGGCATGACATCTAGTTTTGTAACTAACATAAAAATCAGAATGCATCCTGCACATCTACAGCATACTCAGCTTCCATTGATCGGTTGTTTGGAACCCTTCTAACATACTGAACCAATATTGCTCAAGAACACACTCTGATGTAGACTTCTATCATCAGCATCAATGTATCCTCCCACTCTCAGCTTTGATCCTTCACCAAAGATCAGAAATAAATCCTCAATACTTTTCAAGTATTTAGGGATGTTTTCACGGCAATCTATTTTTCTCAGTCTGGATTCGACTGATATCTGCTTGTGACTCTCACAGCAAGAGATATACCAAGTCGAGTACAGAGTATGGCATATACTTATGTCCAAAAGGGTTGCAGACCCCTCTTGGAGGTTTCTATGCTGAATTTTTTCGGCATCTTTTCTATGTACTTATCTGTGAAAATCCAAACATCCTTTTAGATCTATCTTTATAGACCTTAATTCTCAGAATATAGGATGCTTGTCCTAGGTCTGTCATGGAAAAATTCTATATGCAACCACATTTTAACCGATGTCAACATGGGATACTCCCACTGATTTTCATGTAGCCACATGATTACATCTCATTTTTGATGAAATCAAATAATTTGATCACATCATTAAAATGAGTATTCCAACTCTGAGATGCTTAAATCCATGTATAGATCTTTGCAGTGTGATCTCCATCACTGAAAGTGAAATAGCCACTCCATATAGATATCTTCTTAAGATATCCATTCAGGAGGGCCATTTACACATCCATTACTTGGAGTCGATGTCCAATATCGTCTCGTTATAGATTTTGGGATCATCTTTATGTTCTCTATTTTCGATGAGAAACATTTTCTTCGGATCCTTTGTAAGAATACTAAGTATCTTTCAGAAAGATGGGAGATCCTATTAGATCTACGAGATAGAAGAGGTACTATATGAACTGGCTCATCATGAATAGTTTCTACAGATCTTATGACTCATTGCTCTTCAGAGACTCTCTATTGGAGCTTGTCCTCCTACTTTATCTGGATAAACTATTTTTCAAGAAGACAACATGATAGCTCACAACCACATTGTGATCCATTGAGAAGAGAAAGTAGTATCCTAAACTCTTTAGGATATCCCATATAACGAGCTCTCATAAATCTAGCTTTTAATTTGTCCACCACGTCATATCTCATACGGTGTGGTAGGAACAGATTTAGAGAAAACTTTATTCAATAAATAAATTTCAGAAAGTAAAGCATGTATCTAAAGAAATAAAGATTAAATCAGTGAAGTTCATCATGGACCGGATCATGTCTCAGGGCCATTCCTCCTCTCAGATATGTACCAGAAGGGATCCATCGTGAAACTATGTCATTTTTTTTGAGATAACCGAGAAATTTTCTATTTTGGTATGCCTCCTCGATCTAATCGAAGTACCTTTAGGATTTTTTCGGTTTACATCTCTACTTCACATCTGATTTCTTTGAACCTTTTAAAGGTTTTAGATTTGTATCTCATACACATACCTATATTATGACTAATCATCGGTAAAGATAATGAAGTAGAGATAACCTCCCTTGTCTAGCTCATCAAATGGGTTGCACACATCAAATGTATATTAGGATAAGTATCTTAACGGTCCTATCTTCTTGTCCCGCAAAGGATAGCTTGGTCATTTATCCTAAAAGAGATGATTCACTGACTAGATATGACTCAACAGTCAATGAGTTCAAAAGCCCATGTTTCTCCAATCAGTAAATAATTTCTTCTCCTATATGACCTAGTCTAATGTATCACATATATATACTTCAGGCAGCATTCTTGGAACTGTCTTGAATGGGCGGTTTGGAGCGTGCCGAATTGGACCGATAGGGAATTGGGATGGTTTAGGCATGGAAAATGGCACACGTCGGTACTGGGGAAGAGAGGGAAAAAGAGGAGGAGAGAGAGAGGAGGAGAGGGGGAGTGTCGATGTCGTCTCAGGGGCCATCGATGGCCCGCTGCGGCTGCTGGAGGGCCGTGGAAGCTTCTGCGTGGTTCGTTGGTTCGCTCGATAGGGCTTTGAAGTGAGCAAGAAGGAGGGGGGAGATCATCGGAGATGAGAGCGGCGACGTCGCGATCGCGGATGCGGGCTTCACAAGAGTCAGGGAAATAAGGGCTGTTGCCCCTGTTCATGCGACCCCTTTTTTAAAATAAAAAAACTTAAGTGAAGCCGGCAAATGATTTGTCGGCTTCACTTAACTTTCAATTTAAAAAAAAAAATCTTGAAACAAAGGCGTCGCCCTTGTTTCATGCCTGCGGAGCCGCGCATGTGGACTGCACTATCCGATGGCCACGGTGGCCAGTCGGAGGCCGTCCGACGGCCCTGCCGGCCCCTTCCCCTCCTTTGTCTTTCTTCCTCCCTCTGTTTATTTCTCTCTCTTTTTCTTCTCCCGATTCGGGTGCGCTTGCTTTTGTCAGTTCATCACGATTTGGTACGTTTCGAAACTGTATCGAACTGTACCATCGACCGACCGATACGGCCTCGGTACTAGTTCTGCAATCCTTGACTTCAGGTTTGTCTGATCTCTAGATCTGTCTAATTCAATGGCATTTATTGTTTGCTCAAATAAGTTCAAGATGCATCACCATGCAAATGATAGAGACTATCTCTAAGAACTAAACCCAAATGGTAATCGGAGTGGTTAAGTGCCCACAGCTATAGCGTAACTCTTGCGCCATTGCCGACTCGAAAGGATTACTTCACCTTCCCTTAGCCCTCTATCTTTCCTTAGACCCTATATTGAAGCGTGTTAACATGCACTAGAGTCTAATACTTAATCGGGAAAAGAGGAAACCGCAAAATGAGTTTTGAGCAATTTAGACATGTCTTCCAAAGGCGTGTCATTGTTTTTTAAGGCTCTTTAGGTATGTACCTCTAAATTCTTCAAGGTCTCTTAGTTACTAACATATTGACCAATTCAGATAAAATGCTATAATGATTATTCATATGGTAGTTTCGCAAACTATCCATATGAGTCAGTAAGGGATTGTAGGATCAAATCTACTAGCAATTTCTTATGAATGATCATGTCGAGCTTTTCAAGCTCCTCAATGTCTTTGATCATTGTCAAACAGTGATCATAGACAAAATGCCCATCGCGCATCTCATATGCTGTGTGACTCTGATCACCTCACAACTATTGTAGATGAGTCAGCATTTCGTTGGTAGTATACATGTCTTTATGCACGCGTTGGAGTTCATCAACCATGGATTCCAATTTATAGCATCTAACTTTATTATCATTGTCCAGCCATTTGTCAAGTAAAGCTCATTGACTATGGATTGCACAGGCTGATGACATAGGGTTAACCTAATCTAGAACATGACTTTATTTTTCAAAAACTAAGAATAATTTTTAGGTTTCTGAGTTAGAGTATGTAATTGGTTTTGATTAAACTGTTGATATCTAGGATTCGAACTAGAGGGTCAGAAGCTGATACAATAAACCGTATAGAGTAAAGATTCTAATTAAATGATTGTATTTGTCAATATTTGTTCTAGGGATTTTAAATACAAACAAAGACTCCCACTAATTTTTCGAGTCTCTCACACATATCGAGTGGAGAAGTAAAAACTTATACACGATAAAATTGGGCTTCTAGTGGGTGCTACGGTCCCACTGATGTACGGCACCTCACCTAATAGTTATTGGTGACATGTACACCAATACGTAGACAATTCTTTATCCAGATGCTTCTCAAGCATGTTGCAGCGACTTGGTCTTTAAGTCCTGTTGTCTCATCTAACAGTTATTGGCACATTTTTTAGTTAAGTCAGACCCACCGTTCATCAGTGGGCGCAAAGCCGTCATTGGGTCTTTCACCTTATAGTTATTGGGCCCAACCTCATCTTTACCTCGAGACATCAAATGTCAATAGAATGGTTGTGCCTTCCTGATGGAACCGAATTACTGAATCAGTCGAGAATGATCAACGCTAGGAAGGCATCCGGATCTCTACAACGATAGAAGATTGTTAGACTTAATATTTAATGAGGAGATTTAGGTTCAGGTCTCTTCTAAGTCAGTACATCTGATGTCTGACTGACTAGGTTCAGGTCAGTCAATCTCATGTCTGATTAATCTAGTCGGCATGGGTGAACATGAATGATCAAGCAACTTTATTCAATTCATAATTGATCAAATTGGCTAGGTAAGTGATATCGGTGGGAGGGTATGTCGATGCTTGCCTTAGATACCATCGAAATGACCAGATAAGCATGTTCCCAATTAAAAACCATCGATCGAGCTGCTAACTTATCTTAGACACCAATTGATCAATTAGAATCAAATAGGTCAGCCTAGTTACTCGCGCTTGGACTATTGAGCCAAATTCGATCTTGATTTAATCAATTCACATCACATGTGAATCGATTTAACCAACTACAACTAAACTCAATTTTGAGCTCCTTTGACCTAATTCGAACCAACTTTTAATTAGGTTCGATCAATTGCTCAAAATCGAAAAGGGTTCTAATCTGATCTAATCAACGATCCTAATTGTAGTCAAGTCATTAGACCTAGTTTGTTCAACCTATACCCAAAACTCCATATTTTATGCAATAAAATTTAGATCTTAAATTCATAATTTTAGATCTTTTAATTTCAAATCTTAATTTTTAATTAAGTACATTATGAACATGGATTTAGTTTAGATGTCAAAATAATTTGTAATCTAAACTAATTTAAATTGTATCTCATGCAATTTTATGTCTACAGAATCGAATGGACTCGTCCTGGTACTCGAGTCGACTCGTCACAGTGAGTTGACTCGACTCTGAGATCGAGTCGACTTGTTTGTGATGAAAAGAAACTATAAGCCTCGGCCTGTAGTATTAAGTCGGCTCATCTGTAAATGAGCCGATTCATTAGGGTCTCGAGTCGACTCCAACATAAACAAATTGACTTGCCAGTGATTGGAGTTGACTCGAACAGAAAACAAGTTGACTTGGCAGGTGTGCCAGCCACAATTTCAAGGTTTCATTCAAATAGGTCCTAGGATTTTTTGATCTAGGGTTTTGCAGAAATTCAGTTTCAGATCATATATATACAAACTATATATCGCATGTATCATTTTGTGATCTAAAACTGATAAAGACACATCTAATATATGCACAAATTTTCTTTTAGCTGTTCTTCTTTATGAGATATGATCATAGTGGCACTCCTACACGTCATAAGAGAATCCGTCGATTGGATAAGAGAGATTTTAATCCCTGCTTCCTCTTATGATCGGACGGCTATGGTGATTAACTCAATTTGAGTACTACTAGGCTATTAAGATATTTTAATTTAATATATCAAATATGTATAATAGATTAAATATTAGATCTATGAATAAAAATTCAGATCTATGCATGCAATCATATATCGCATACATGAATTAAATTCTGCAACAAACTTAGATCCAAATCAAATCCTACTTGACGTCTTCAGATCTGAAACTAATTTCAGAACTGAAGTAATCATGATTGATTTAAGATCCGAAACAATTTTAGATCCGAAGCAACCTTGTAATCATATTACAACATGCAGAAATTTTCAGATCTAACTATTGTTAACGTTTTACATTGTTTCAGGCAATGGTTTGTCAGAACAATGTCTAACAGTTAACTAATCTTCAAATTTGATTTTTACAAATTAGATTTCAGATCTGACTCAGTTCGTGTTCGTATCTGAACTCGTGGCTCTGATACTACTATTAGAATGTGCGATGGTTTCGTACGTATAGTTTTAAAAATTTTCATAAATTAGAATTTATGTGCAGCAAAGATAAAATAAATTAAAACACTTTTAATTTAAATAACGCATTAGATCATATCTGAAAATCACACAATGCATCTTCAAACGAACACGATACCGAAAAATCTGAAATTTGAAACAAGAAACAAAAGTGAACAGGAGATCCGATCTCCATACTTGATAGCTTTCCTTCAGATCCTGCGGATGTCCAGGGTTCCTGTCGTAGCCATGCAAGTGCCCGGCCTTTGTTGGTATCCATACGAAAATGATCTCGATCGAAACTCCGAAGCCTCGGAGTGCTAGCTTCCTTGCAGGCTTTGATCTAGGCTTCTTCTAGATCTCGAAAAACAGGATTGCAGCACGAACCCTTCGTGCTGATCTGACGAGATCTAAATTGGATGCCAAGAAGAGCAAGAAGAACCCTTCTTCTTTTCCTCTCTCCTAAGCTCTCTTTATCTCAGATCTGATCTGAGGACAAGTGGTGAGGCATTGGATGTTGAAGAAAAGAGGAAGGGAGGTGTTGAGAAAAGATGGCTTGTGGCAAGATGAAAACACCCGGGACAAGTCCTCACGCACGCACATCTTTCTCTCCATTTATTTGTCACACAAAACCCCAAAAATCCCATGCCTTAATCAGATAAGATGTTATCTAATCTGATGAGAATATGGGGTGTGGAGATGTAAGAAAGAAAGGATGGGGTGTTGGGTTGAAACTTGCGGCAAAGAAAGAACCCGGAAGAATCATTATGCACGCCCTCCTTTTCCTCTAATTTTGTCGCACAAAATTTAATTTTCACACCAATTTTCAGATATGGATTATCTCTATTGGAATCAAATTCAAATATGGATAAAAATCTAGATGAAAGAGAGTCCCAAAGAAGTGGGGCGCCAACTGTTGGCGCCTTTTTTTCTTTTCATGCATGCAAATAAGGATGCGCGCCCTCTCCCTTTCTGCGTGAAACAAGAGAGAGAAGCCCAGTCCAGTTGGGCTTTTGGCTTCCTAAATTGATTGGATTGCAAATTGGGTTTGATTTGAATCCGATTCGAACCCTGATTCGAATCAAATTCGAAAAGTTGTTAAACCTAATCCTATTAGGCTTTGAATTCAAGTCCAACTTGGATAATTAAACCCAATTAATTTGAAATTAAATCAAACCTAATTTAATTAAATCTGATTTAAATTAATTGAGACTTGATTCATAATTTAATCAGATCCAAATAAATTGCAACACTTGCAATTAAGTCTCTTTGCTAACAATTAGTAGTTACTAAATCTGTAACACTTACACATTAGCAGTTTTCAAATTCAAACCATTAATCCAATTGATAATTTGAATAGGATCCAAGTCGTTGATCGGATCAAGCTCCTTTTGTGTGCGACCCCTCTGGTTCTATTTTGTTTGGTAGTGAGACATACCTTGATCTCCATCATCGTATCATTGAAACTTCTTTCAATGGGCTGGAATAATTCCAACTCAACCCAACAAGGATCGTTGATCCAAAAATGATCTTAGTGAGTTCTCACAATCCACCAGTGACGTCTAGCAGCATGCAGTGGCAACCCAGCAGAACAGAAGAATGAATTCTTAGGTGCAGTTGCTGTGTGATTCAGTCCTTCTATCATGAGTTCTAACTACACGGAGGTCATGAAAAATTCATCAAATCTTATTGTCAGTCATATGTCAGATTGACTGACTCGAGTTCATGGTGAATCCCATAGAAATTTTTTTTTAGTATTCACACTTGCTCTGGTCAGAGACTTTCTGAACTTAGTCTCGCGAATCGCATAGGACTACTTTTCTATCAAGATCGATAGATTTTATTTAGGTGCATCTTACCCCAAACAGCGAACCTAAATCCACTGTAGTCAATATACACAGCAAGGATCCGAATGGCTAGGGATCAAGTGAACGTGCAGTCAAACTACAGTAACCTCGCTGTGAATAGCCGAAGCACCGTAGGTCAAAGGACCACTCACACCATTGCAGCATCGAGAAAACTACTGATGAGTGAGTAGGCATCCAAATGATTTCTCATGTTGATCACGCTCAGTGCAAGTTGTTCTCTAACAACCACCTGTATTCTCACTCTAGTGTCTCCATACTGTAGACTCGAGACTCATCTGTTTGAAAGGGAGGTGATCCGTGCATCGATCTAACTGGATCGATCACTGTCCTCCGTGATGATCCTCCTATCGGAAGCATTTAAAAATTAACCACTAATGATGTATGTCTCAAATTTTCAACATCTTGAGAATATACGAAATCATCTTTGTTAATTTCTAGGACAAATCATGGACACATACAACATGATTGGTAATAAAAACTGCCTGTTAAGTGCAAAAATATGTCTTAGAATTATGGTATACGTTAGCTAAGATTGACTTCTAGGACATACATCTAACAAGGATCTATATCAACACGAACCATAGGATCTTGTTCTTGATGACTAATGGAATCCCAGCCTAGGGGTCGATTGGGAGGCTGATGGAGGCCCAACTCGAAGGTTGATTAGTCGAGTCGGTGCGATCATTTCGCCCTGGCTTCCCAGAACTGACCTCTTGTTATCTTTGCATCTCCATCGCCCCAGGATCAGGGGATGAGTTCCGAGGTCCTTGGCTAAGGTGGCATGACCCCATAACATATAGATATGGAAATATACTAGGAGAGGATGCAGAGAGACCACTTCCAAATTTGTGATACATACATATATACATACATATATGTACATACCCTATTTTAGAAAGAGAAGTATAGAAGTGCTATATAGGCATGGTCGGATGGGTAGATATTTGAGAGGGATAAAGGCTGATTTGTTTGAGACTCTACACAGTATACCTTTTCTTCTTTTCTTTTTTTCCCCATTCCCCCTCCTTTTTCATTAAGACTATTGACTTTCCAATCCAAGAATTTTAATTTTTAGAAATTTGGAGCTATCTAATTCTTGAAAGTATGGATAGATTCCCATGCTTGTTGATGAATAGGAAATTTGAACTTTGAGTGACCCTTTGGTGGATATTTATTTTATGTGTTTATGGTAATTGTTTATGCTTTCTCTTTTGTAGATTAGTTATAGATGAATTCTTCATATAGGTTTATAAAAAACAATAAGAAATTGATGAGATGTTTGATTTCATTTAGTGGAAGGCTGGCAATATTTAAATTTTAAAGCATGACATGCGTGCAAATTATGTCGGTGTCCTTCCCAAGGGTTAAAAATAGCAATCTCCTAGAAACCCTGGCACAAAAACATAATGCACACATGAAAACACAGAGAGAGAGAGAGAGAGAGAGAGAGAGAGAGAGAGAGTTCACAGATACATTTAATGCTATTCATTTTTTATAACCGTTTCCAAAATGTATTTTGCTTTCAGCGATTAATGTAGCCATCTGCATTCATAGATGCAAAAAACCGCACTTCCATGTGATCATCTGATTGATACAAAAAATATCATCATCAACTGTTTTTTATTGTTACAAATTCAAAAATACCAATAAAAGTGATAACTTTATGTTACAAAACATAAAGGCACTTAAAGTCTTAAGCTGTCAAGCAATAGAAACAGGAGTCCTTCAGGTGACATGATGAAAACATGCTAAATGTCTGCACTTTTTGTCAACTGGAGCAAGATACTTCAAAAGTGGACTGTCCAGCCATATCATGTGGTGTCCAAATACCCAAAATGGCAATACTTCTAAAAACATATAAAGAGAAGTGTCTGCATAGCTGAATATTTCTGGTGCATGAGTTGCAGGAATTATCTAAAAATTGAACGAATTGTTATTTTCATTACGATCCTTATTGTTCAACATTTGTGAATTTTGTTGTTTGCATGTGAAACTGAGACCCTGTTAATAATACCTGTCCCTGGATGTACTACATCTTCTGTGTTCAGCAAGTCATTCGTGAGCTTTCCCATGTCAGCAGGCCATTACCATCTCATTCTCCCTGACAGCATCTCTATTGCTATTGGTTTTTGTAACGATCACTAGTCACTGTATCTCTAGCTTCACCTTGGTTGGCTGCATAGAATCCATGTTTGATTACAGATGATATATTTTTAACCGCTTCTTTTATCTACAACCAATCCGGCCTTTAGTATATTTTATTAGATGCAAGACCATAATAGTCTTTCACTGTTTGACCAAATCTGTTGCATTATCCATTTGATGACACATCACTTTTCTCTGTTTTGTGAGCAATCTTCAAGCAAAAAGAAAAGAGAAGGAAAAAGGTTGAATCAAGAGGACTAAAATTAATAGGTATGATAGGAAAAGTTAGAGAAAGCACAGTTTTCTTCACACCTTTTCATTGCTCTAGTTAATATTTTGGGTGCCTAATGGCTTGCAGTGCTAATGCCAAGAAAGGTAAAATAGAAGAACAATGTTATTTACTTTTTTATACTTTTTGTGTTCATGCATGCTAATGGTTGCATGTGTAAGTGCATGTGCGTGTATCTGTGTTTATATGTGCATGCACATGTTTGCTTGTGACAAAACCCTTTTGAAGAAAAGCCCATCAACAATCATGCCCTTTTTTAACCTTGAAATGTAGTGGCTGAGCGTTTTTAGCATATGGCAAGTGTAGGATAGGTGATGAGAGTCTCCTGTAACTCCTGATTTTAAGCTCCATACCTTGTCAATAACATCATGGCTTGGCACCTAAATCTGTGGACAATCAACATACCACCAGCAACCACCACAACAATTGATACCTTTACCATGGAGGGAGCAGACGGAAGAGTAAAGGCTTGCTAGGACCAGTGGCGGCTGATGGTTTCAGTGAAGGGTAATGGAAGTGCTAAGAATGATTATGAACTGCTTTGTTGGTGGTAGCAGTTGTGATTTAGGGAAAGATTGCTCGAGGGGTATGATAAAGGGTCGCGAGAATGAGGATGCAAGGGTGATGGTGACTAAGGCTAATGTTATGATGTGGTAAAGGATGCAATAAAGTCTTAAATGGTATAGGTGGGTGGGAATTTTGTTTTGATGGTATAAATGGAGCATCCAAATTTGATTAGTATTGTAGGGTCATCACATGAATCTGGATTAATAAGGATCATAGAATTCAAATTTACAATCAAACTTTTAAGATGCAAATGTGCATTTAAAATTTGATTCTAATAACTAAAAGTCTAAAACATTCTCATAAGGTTTTAGATTCAATATATTAGATGGAGCTGGAAATGCATTGGGTTGGGTCCGTATTGTTCTCGATGTGCCTTGAATAGCTGTTGGATATAACATTTAGACTGAGATCCAACCTAGCACTTAAGCTAGCTGGATCTATGAAATGTGGAATCTAATACAAGACAAGGATATGATACAATATGAATATGAATCCATTGATACAACAAATCTTGAAAATGCAAGGTATCATACAACTAGGATATGGAAATGAATATATATTTATATCCACAAATATTATGCTCATAAATACATGCATATGCATATATTTGATATATGTGTGTGTATATCTCTAGAAAGCATAAAGTAGTTCATGCTTTATGTGATTGTATTAGTTTCCACAGACTTATGAATTGATCATCATTCAAATCCATTGACCCTAATCCATGTTCCATGCTATGGTATGAACCTCAAAAACTCCCCAACTAATAGTTCATTATAAAAAAAGTTAACATTCACTCGGAAAAGGGAAAAAACCCTTCCCCTCATTTTGGAAGATATCAGAAAAATATCTTAGGTGTTTCTACTATTGGATACAAGGTACGCCATATGGTACCAAATGGGTAGTATGGGGCATACTGTACCATATCAGTAATAAACTAGTATGCATACAAGGGGTATATCGACTTGCAGTATGTTGAACCACTCCCTGTACCAGGCATATTGACATAGTAAAAGGATGGCACTAGTATGGGGTCTAGTATTGAGAGCAAGGATTCTGGAACCGATATCGAGCCCCATATCGGTTTCGACGTGGTACGATATGGTGTCGCGAACCATACTGTACCATGTGTTGGTACGCGATGGCGTACCGGTTTGGTATCGGTATGCCATCATTTTTTTTGATTTTTTTTGTTGAATTTGATTTGATTTGATTTTTTTACTTTTTAAATTACTTTATATCCAAATTAATGTTTATTTATGTCATATAATAATTGTACCATCAAAAAAAGTCTAAAAGACAAACAATACATTAAATATCTCTAAAGTACAAATTACAAAGAATAATATTCTAACCTCAGGATTTTTGCTGATGTAATATCTCGTCGAGTATCCGTATCGTTCGTAGATATTCGGATCATTCGCATACTCCAGAGGAACATCTGTCCATCCTTCTAACCAAATAACACTGTAATCCTAAATATGCATCCTATAAGATATCCTCTCTGAATTGTAAGACTTATCAGATTTCTTGCTCAAACTCTGATTCTGAGAAGTATCCTCGGGATGATGGTATGGCTGTGGAGAGATCTATCCAAATATCTCAGTAGCAAAATTCGATCCATAAGATGCTCCAGACTGCATAGGATAGTAGCCACTGAAAGTCGATGTCTCGGATACATCATATCTATATGGATCATAAGTTGCTTACGGGTGATAAGATCTATAATACGATGATCCAGATACATCAATGGATCCTACTCCACGTGCAAGATCATCTGCAGCTGTATCATACGTTGGATGACCTCTGGGAGGCCATCGTCTATATGAGATCGTCTCCTCATGGGGTCTATCAGGTCGTCCACCGTAATTCCTATCTTGTTGGTATGTATAAATTGAGACTCACTGATGAATCGAATACCATCTTGTGGCTGTATCTCATGAATAGTGGTCTTATATTCTTCAATCCCTATCTGATCATCAAATTCATAACTGCTACTATCACTCTCACTGTCACTGGTCTCTGAATTTGAGTCAACTAACTGTTGCACTCTTGAGGGTGCTGCAACTGACATTCCTTTTTCTTTGCCTTTTTGAGCTCCCTCGGTGCCCCACTGTAACTGACCTCATCCCAACATTTCTCACTCAAACATCTGGTCGGATGACTCGAACATGGAGTCACGTGATGAATGACTCCCTTATGATCCCTCAGGCTGTGGCTGATCAGTTGGAACTCTATGTGGAATGTCTTTCTACCCACTGCCTTGGATCCATTTTGATCTCTCTAGCTACCACAGTGGCTGGTCATGGAGGAGATCTCGGCTCATCAAGTTCTAGCTCCTGCTGCTGGCCTGCAAGCCATCCAATTATTGGATCCTCATCATCAATGGCATAATCATCTATCGTTGGATCCGTATACTTCAGCTGTACTTTATTCTGAACATATTTTAGTATCAATCTCAAATTATAGTGCACATAAACAAGATCGTTGAGATACTTTTGTGTCAGACGGTTTCTTTATTTATTATGGATAAGAGTGAAAGTCGATCAATTGCGCTCACACCCATTAGAGGGGACCATCTGGGAAAGAATGCAGATGGCCACACTTTTCAAATTTGGATGTGGATTGTTCAAAATAGATCCATCATTCAGCTATTACAAAATTAGACAAAATTACATATCAGATTTTATGATATTAGTAGTCATGTAATTTCAATAAAGTCCTCACTGTTGATATATAATTTATTTGGATTCATCTTTTTTTTTGCTTATGATAGCCGATGAGACTCCAAAGCTGTCCCTTCTCTAAATTGTTTCGTCTGTGAAAAATATATTCATTTTAGTAACAAATATATTAATGGTCGCATCTTAATTACCTAACGTACCTCTTGCGGACACAGATGCGATTTTGGGATCGGACACCATCTTATATATAACATTATGGAGAGCAGTGAGGAGCTCATTATCCATATCTATCTCGAATATGCTGTACTGAAATCTTAAATTCAAATAGTAAGCTGAAAATAAATTCCACAAATGATTAAGTAAACTTATACTAGTGCAAGAAAAGAAAAATTTTCAGATGATTCTTGAATTTATGCTTACCGGCTAGATGAAAATCCTTATCCATCTGATAATCCCAGCGACGTTCAATGATGTTGATGTATTCCTAGGCATGGTTGGGATCTATCTCACTGATCTGTTGCTTTACTCTCTCCATCATGTGATGTAGAAAGCCCATCTGGGGGCATCTCTCGTTATCCATGGTGCGAAGTACCTTATATAATGGCTTGATAACTTTCACTATTTTATCAGTTCATTGTCAGAATGACTACTTGGTCACCAAGTTCTCCATATGACTTTCCTCAATGTCGGTCCTTGCATATCTGCTCTTCCGCCACTCGACACTGACAAACATCTGACGTAAGACTGCTTTCTTCTATAGAAGGCTATCAAGTGTTATGTAGTTTGTAGCAAACCATGTGACATCCGATCTCAAGATCTTCTCTCCAATATTTTTCGCATCAATGATAGCACCCATGTATGATTATAGATAAATTTAGTAATAGACTGGACTATATCCACTGCTTGCTGTACTCTACAAAGTTTCTCAATATCCATCAAATAAGGTCAATGCAATGTGCAGCATATGGTGTCCAGTAAATATATGATTGCTGCTCCATCAGCAACTCACCAGCGGCCTTATATTGCGGCCTATTATCTTTGACGACCTGCACGACATTCCGCTTTCCAATTAAATCAATCACCTCCATCAGTCCAAGGATGTATGCGGTATCGTGCACTCTATCTGAAGCATTAATTGATTTGTGAAAAAATGCTTTTCCATTACAACATGTCAAGAAATTTATGATACTCCGTCTAGTAAGATCGATCCAACCATCACACATCACCATCAATCCATATATGGGTTGTTGGGTATAAAATACCCCTCCGGTCGAAGTTTGTAAAAGACCGATCCTTCGGGGCTCTTCCGGCTCCCGACATTGTATGTGGCGCCTCTCCGAACTCCCTCGGCCGTTCGGACTTCTCCGACAATGGACTTCTGTATTCACCCACTGGGCCACCCCAAAGGCCCTCAGGGTCCCACTGTTAGCCGACCTTCTACAGCAACCGACTACCCCCGAACTTCTTTCGGGCTTCATCAGCATCCGAGCTTCCCCGACAACGAGATTTCTATAGTAATCAGACTCCACCTAAGTTTCTACGGCGATCGACCGCCTTCCGGATCCTAATCGAGCTCCTGCGAGAGCCGAACTTCTGCTACGAACGGTCTACTCCGAACTCCTACAGCGGGCTGTCTATCCCAGATATCTCCTGTAAGCAAATTTCTTCCGAACTTCTGTTACAGGTAGACTCCAGCCGAGCTACTCCGTAGCAAGTGGGCTCTGGATGAACTTCTACAGCGGGACACTACTTCGAGCTTCCACGACAACTGGTCCTTGCCCGAGCTCCTACAATAAACGGCCCCCTTTCGACCTCTCGCGAGAATCGAAGCCCGTTCGAACTTCTCCAGCGGATGGATTCCAGACGAGCTTCTATGACGGACGAACTCCAGCAACTGGGTCCTTGCGATAGTCGATCGCCTTCGATGTCTGTCGAGCCTCCCCAGCGCTATCCGAAGTCCATCGTCGGTCGACCTCCTACCAGGCTCCCCATAAAATCTAACTTCTCCGGCGGACGATCTTCGGATGAGCTTCCACATCAGATAAATCCCAGACGAACTTCCCTAGCGATCGGACTTCTCCGGACTTCGTCAACAAAAAAATCTCCATCTGAGCTCCTACAGCAGGTGACTCCCGCTTGAAAGGTCAGCACCCGAAGCGTCCGACAATAGTAGATTCGTTAGCAACCTCGGAACATCTGAGCCTCTCCTAGAACGACGATGTAAAGAGCCATTCTGTTCCATTAGGCATCGTAGTCGAGCTTCAGCCGACGGATCCAAACTCTCTGGCTAGCCACAACAAGGGCCACTACCTTACTCCACTCGCTGTAACGGATTCCACGTGGTTCCACCACTCTCTGACAAGCCACGACAAGAGCCGCCATCCTGCTCCACTCTCTGCAACGGATTCCATGCAGCTCCACCCCTCTCTGGCAAGTCCCGACAACGGACACCACTCCACTCTCCGCAACAAGCTCCACGTGGCCCTGAACGACCCCTGACGCCACTACTCTCCGTAACAAACTCCACACGGCTTTGAGCGGTCCACTACCAGACGGTTACAGACGTCGCTGTCGGTCAGTTACACCCTCCGTCTATAAATAAGGACCCCCAGATACGTTCTTCTCTAAGCTGGTAACTCTATCTCGAAACTCTGCCAAAATTTTCGCTCGAGCACTCCATTTCTGTTGAAGCAGAGTACTGACTTGAGCGTCGGAGGGTCTTGTCGGAGCATCCCCAACTTCGGTTTAGACTTTCTTTGCAGGTCTCGGCGGCGGCCGCGGTCATCCCAGCTCCAGCTTCTCCGACTTTGACGGAATTCTGCACCAACAGAATTGGCGCTATAGGAAGGGGCGGCGTGTGTCTTTGCAGTACCCTTGTTCTTAAAGGAGTGCTCAACGGGACTGATTCCGGTCATCTTCTCTGACATCCTCTTCTCCTTCTTCTACTAGATCTTCACCCGATGCCTTCCCGCAAAGCATCCACCAGGCGATCCACGGCCTCCGCGGCCAGATCTCAGGCTCCGGCCTCACCTCCAGTTTCCCAGGCTCCTCCGGCAACGGCGGTCGGCGCGGAGCAATTCGACTTGCTGGTTTAGCAGGTCAGAGGTCTCACTGAAGCGGTGCAGGCCATGCAACAGCAACAACAGTCGCAGGCGTCAGTGCGGTTGGAGAGAACGTCGTCGGAATTCCAAAATCCGGCGGTAGGGCCGGCCACTTGGGCCAGTCGCCCCGTCTTTCTCGGAAAGACAAATCCGAGGGTGGAGAGCCCTCAGTCCAATCACGATTCTACTCCCGGAGGATATCTACCTCCATTCTGTTCGAAGACCCTCGAGACCCGCGGTCGAGAGGACTTCCTGGATCGAAGGCTCCAAGAGATGAACCGGCGGATCGAAGAACTCCGCCACGCTCCCCCTGCTTATGGTGAGGACATCTGTACTGACCCTCCCTTCTCTCAAATGATCATGCAGGAACCGATCCTGTCAAACTTCAAGCTCCCCTAATTTGAAAGCTATGACGGGACCTCGGACCCGGTCGACCACCTGGAGGCCTTCCGGACAATGATGCTGCTCCATGGCGCGTCAGAGCCATTCTGTGCCGAGCTTTTTCATCCACTCTGAAGGGAGCAGTAAGGAACTGGTACTCGACGTTGAAGTCGGGAACCATCTTTTTTTTTGATCAGATGAGCCACCAGTTCGCGGCTCATTTTGTTAGCAGCTGGCGTCCCCGGAGAGGTTCGGAGTCCCTCATCAACATCAAGCAAATGGAGGGGGAATCCATCCGGGCTTACGTCAATCGTTTCAACATCGCTGCGTTGGAGGTCCGGAACTTGGACCAATCGATCGCGACGGCCGTTCGAAAGGCGGCCTTCAGAAGAACGACTTTCTGTTCTCCTTGGAAAAGAAGTACCCCAGGGATTTTGTCGATTTACTGGCTGGGGCCGAAGGATATGCCCGAGCAGAAGAAGCCTTCAAGATGAAGGACGAGGAGACCGCGAGAGAGCGGCAGGCGGAAGACTCGAGCAAGCCCGCAGTTGAAAAAGGGCCAAGTGAAGCTCGACCACGCTCTCGAACTCCTCTCGGGCACAGGCGCGCCCAGACTCCTCTCCGAGCTCGTAAACAGAGAAGCCCAGACCGTCGAGTTCGGCGAGGCTCTCCTCTCGGGAGATTCCACAGCTACGTCCCTCTCAACGCATCGAAAACTCAAGTGCTGATGGAGGTTAGGGAGCAGCTTTCAAGGCCGGAGAGGATGCGCTCGCACTCCGAAAAGTGCAACCCGAACAAATTCTGCCTCTATCATCGTGACCACGGCCACGATACAGAGGAGTGTATTCAGCTCCGAGACGAGATCGAGGAGCTCATCAGACGAGGTCGGCTCGACAGATTCATTCGACGCCGACCTGAAGGAAGGGAAGATCGGCCTAGGGTCCTGCCGCAGCCGGAACCGCCAAGGAGGGAGGAGCAGCCAGAAGATCGGCCTCCAATTGGGATTATCAACTTCGTCTCGGGAGGACCCCGGTGGGGAGCAGACCTTCCGCGGTTATAGGGTTCGAAAAATCTACGAATGTATAACCAACAACTTTGCCCTGAATAAAAATTCTCTTCATATTTGCGTATTCTTTCTTTTGGTATGAGCTTATAACGATGGGAGATAACTCCCCCATACAAACGAAATTAAGCGCGTTAGGAACAGGAGGAGAACCTCGTCCTAACATGAGCAAAGCCGAAGGCCCGGTTTCTTAAAGATCGGATGGAGGGAGAGGCCCTTACAACGGTCCTTATGTGCCCCCACAGCCTTGTTAGGAACAGGAGAAGAACCTCGTCCTAACATGAGCAAAGCCGAAGGTCCGATTTCTTAAAGACCGGATGGGGGGAGAGGCCCTTACAACGGCCCTTATGTGCCCCCACAGCCTTGTTAGGAACAGGAGGAGAACCTCGTCCTAACATGAGCAAAGCCGAAGGCCCGGTTTCTTAAAGACCGGATGGGGGGAGAGGCCCTTACAACGGCCCTTATGTGCCCCCACAGCCTTGTTAGGAACAGGAGGAGAACTTTGTCCTAACATGAGCAAAGCCGAAGGTCTGGTTTCTTAAAGACCGGATGGGGGGAGAGACCCTTACAACGGCTCTTATGTGCCCCCACAGCCTTGTTAGGAACAGGAGGAGAACCTTGTCCTAACATGAGCAAAGCCGAAGGCTTGGTTTCTTAAAGACCGGATGAGGGGAGAGGCCCTTGCAACGGCCCTTATGTGCCCCCACAGCCTTGTTAGGAACAGGAGGAGAACTTCGTCCTAACATGAGCAAAGTCGAAGGTCTGGTTTCCTAAGGACCGGATGGGGGGAGAGGTCCTCACAACGGCCCTATGTGCCCTCACAGCCTTGTTAGGAACAGGAGGGGAACCTCGTCCTGACACGAGCTGAAACCGACTGTCGGGAACAAAGGGAGGACCTCGTCCCGATGCAAACAAAGACTCGGTTGATCGACAAGGAGGAAAGCTTCCTCAATGACTCCTCTACACTCTCACGACCCCATCAAAAGCAGAGGGAAGATCCTCACTCAAACACAGAAGAAAAGGGGAGACGAAAAGAGAAAGCGACGAACTACACCGGCGATAGGTGAAAAATGAACTACATCAAAGGCACAAGGGACCTCGTCTCGACGAGAGAGAAAATTCTTGTCGAAAATCTCTAGTCCCTAAGGGCAAATCGACACGGCGACGACCAGGAACCTTTAAATTACGTCGGCAACGAACAAGACGAAAGACAAAAGAAGTTCGGTGAACGACGACTCAAAGCAAGAACCGACGAGGGATTACAAATTACGTCGATGCCAAACAAGATGGAAGACAAATGGAGTTTGGTAAACAACCATTTAATACCAGAATGGACAAGGTAATAGATAATTTCATTTTCATTTTGTTGGTGAAGTACACGTTACAAAGCCTTAAAGGCCAAAAAACAAAAAAAAAGAAAGAAGAAAAAGAGGCTCTAAGGAAGCCCAGTTTCTTCCGACTTCGAGCTCTCGGTTCCGGCCCTTGCTATGGATTGCCTTAAATTTTCGACTTCCTTTTCTAGTTCCATTTTTTTCAGCAGCATATCCTGGAACATCCGGTGGAACCGCCGGCGCTCGTCCTCTGACTCTCGAAGCCTCCTCCTCAAGATCTCGGACTCCGCCTCAGCATCCTTGACTGTCTGCTGCTCGTGGACCAGCAGAACTTTCAACCGCCGTAATTCGGCTTCCTCTCGCCCAAGGGCTACAGATAGTTTCGCCATAGTCCCTCTCAAGGAGCAAAGCTCGTCAGAACCTTGGGCAGGGACAGGCTGGACTCTCTCGGACAGCCGCCTCTGAAGGCGGGCAACTTCGTCAGTCGTCGTCTGGAGCCTCCTTCGGTAGTCCTCTACTTGTCTGCTTCAGCCGACTCGATAGGCGTCGTAAGTCGTCTCGGCATCCTGCAGTTGTTTTTGAAGGTCGGAGAACCTCTTCGACCAGTCTTGGTCGTGGTCAGTTTGGACTGTGAGCCGGGACGAGCTCCCTTCCAGCCGGCCGATCTTCTCCCGTGCGGCCGCTAGCTCGACTTTAAAGGAGCTGATCTTGGAAGCCTGAGTCCAAGACCGGTCGCTGGCACGTTTTCAGAGTTCCTCAAGCTTCGTAATGAAGTCGGCTTTCCTTTTGGTGTATTCCATGAAACTTTTCTTGTGGAGGTCTCGAAAGCGAGTAGCCTCCGCGGTGGCCTCTGAATGGCTCTCTTTCAGCCGGTGAAGTTCATCTTCCAGCTTCTTGGATTTTTATCATCGATTTCAAGGGAATACCCTCCGGCGGGGGAAGAGCTTCGGCAGGACACTGTCGTTGGAGGACAAGAGCACCACGACTCAAATTAATGTAAGAAGACAAAAAGAAGGAAAAGAATACAAAAAAAAAAGGGGAGGGACCCTTCGTAAAGACGAATCCGGCTTCATTGATCAAATAAATTTCAAGTACAAGAGAATGAGAAAAAAATCACCACAAAGGAAAAAATACAAAACTAGAGGTTCCGGACCTCTGGGGCAGAAGTAGAGGGGGTCGGTGTCCCCGGAAGATCGTCAGCGGCGGCCGCGGCAGTCGACGAGATCCCGACTGGAAGAGGACCGACAGCGACTTCGTATGGTCCGGCTTCATCATCGGACGCCTCATTCAGGAAGCCGAGATCCAACTCGGGAAACCTCCCAGCCACCTTCTCTTGGCAGAGCTCGAACTCCTTGATGAAGGCGTCCTGGCTGAGCTGGACCTTCAGATCCTTCATCTCGGGGGAGGCTTTGAACTCCACTGTTCGAGCCCTTGCCTCCGAGATCAGAGACGGAATCCGCACTTTCAACTCGGAAACCTGCTCCTTCAACTCGGAGACCTGTGCCCTTAATGCGGAGACCTCGGCCTCAGCCTTCCCTCTTTCCTCCTCCAAGGCGGTCCTCAGATCGGATGAGGTTTGTCCCTTCTTTTCCAGCACCTCTTGGAGGCTTAGGACCTCGGCGATCTTCTCCTCAAGGCGGGCGGCCCCGGCTAGGCGACCCTCTGCTGCCCGAGTTGCCTCCTTGGCGATCTTCGCCACCTCGACGTTGGCGACGAGCTGGTGCCCAATCTGCAAGAAGGGTTGGGGAGTCGACAGAAGGGCTGAAGAATAAATTAAAGAAGCAGGAAGAAGGAAAAGGATGAGTTAACCTACTTCGAGGAAAGATTCCAGAGAGTTCCAGACCCGCAGCTCGGGATCGGCGAGGACGATCCTCTCAACTATCTCGGGCAGAATGCACCTTTCGACCAGCCTCTTTATTAAGTCCCTATTATTGAAGGGATTTTCCCCCAGGTCTTCCTCGGAGCCGCCGGCCCCCTCTACGGCAGCCCTGCGACTGCGACTCCTCCGGGCCAGGGTCTTCTTTCTTCTCCTCCCTTCGGCCCCGGGTGCCTCCTCGGGACAAACCTCCGAAATGGGACTCTCGGCCGGGGGCTCTGTGAAGGAGCTCGGGGGACTTCGGGTTCGGTGTCGGAAGGGGCTTCGACGGCGACGGGCATCGGAGCAGGCACGGCCGAGCTTGTCCCTTCTGTCCTGACTTTCTTCACCGACCCCGAAGTTGAGACGCCTTTTCTCTTGTGGGTCTTGAGACCCTGGACTAATCTCCGAGCCATGCTTGCATCCATGTCTGCGATAAAAGAAAATCAGCATGGCTCCGAAATGGAACAAGAAGAAGGGGAAGCAAAAAAAAAAAAGAGAAAAAAAAGAGAGGGAGAGATACCGGCAGGGTTAAGGAGGCTCAGGCCGACGTTGAACAAAAGTTCCCTCAGAAGGTCGGGGAGGAGGGGGGCTTGATAGGCCTCGAGCTTTTCGGAGGCCTCGAGGTCGTCCCTTTCCAAGGTAGAAGTCCGGCGGATGGAATCCCTCAGGGAGCCCCAAGAGGGTAATCCTAGCTCCAAGGTCGGGCATCGGACATAGAAGAACTTCTCCTTCCAGTTATGGACAGAAGAGGGGGCGCCTTTCAGCAGTCCCTTTCTACCGAATTGGGGGGAGAAGTACCACCAATCCTTTGTCGAGGGATGGCGCTTGAAGGTGTAGAAGTTCCTAAATAAAGAAAGAGTCGGCCGAACTTCGGCTAAACTACAAAGAGAAAGAAACCCTATCAAAAATCTAAAGGAGTTCGGCACGACGGAAACTAGAGAAATATTCAGAAAATGAAAGAGGACGGCAGCGGAAGCCAAAGTCCGGCACGGAAGGCCTCCTGGTACAGACAGAAGCGGCCGGGAGGAGGGGCGCTAGCCCGGTCAGATGGCCCGGGAAGCTCCAGCTCGTACTCCGGAGGAACTCCATACTGAATCCTTATTAGTGAGAGTTCATCCGGAGTCAAGGAGTCGGGGATGGTGTCTGGCGCAAAGGCCAGACAGGGTTCGGTCCTAGCTATGGGTTCGTCTACGGTACCAGTACTATGGGAAACTGGGGTTGACGAACTCCTAGAACTGCTAGAAGAGGAGATATCAGAGGACATTTTGGATCAAATGGAAGCCACAAAAATCCCAGAAAATCGGGAAAAATAGCAAATAGGTCCCCAAGAAAGCTAAACGAATAGAATACGAAGAAAAAAGGACGAAAAAACGTCAGGAAGTTTCGGAACTGACCTAGATTGACCCCAGGAGTGCAGGGAGACGGCAAGGATGATGGAGGTCGACCCGGAGGACGCCTAAGGCCGGGAAGGATGCTAGAGGAAGCTGGAGCTCTCGGGAAAGAAGAGGGGGAACCGAGGGATTCTCTCAAGCAAGGTGGAAC
Organism: Elaeis guineensis; assembly: GCF_000442705.2. Lineage (NCBI taxonomy): Eukaryota > Viridiplantae > Streptophyta > Magnoliopsida > Arecales > Arecaceae > Elaeis > Elaeis guineensis. The sequence continues at coordinate 74,916,313 of NC_025998.2, forward strand.
CCCTGAAGGAGGAGAACGTGTTTAAATAGACCCCGGGATCCGACGCAATAATGATTGCGGATCTCCTCTGGCCGGCCTGCACTCGCCGCGTGTCCCACTCATCTCGACAGACTGTTGGAAATGGCTGGCAGCTGACAGAGTCATTATTACGCCGTACCTAGAGCCACGCCCCGGCGGGAATTCCAAAAAGAAACCTTTTTCGAAAAGGCTCCAGTACCAGCGTGCCGAACGTCAAAATACCTGGCAACCACCGAGTGCGGAAATCGAGGAGAGCAGCTTCGGTCGTGAGAATTTCTTTGTACTTTCTTCATTCGGAACCCAAACTCGAAAGTAGGGGGACTGGTGTTGGGTATAAAATACCCCCCCTCGGTCGAAGTTTGTAAAAGACTGATCCTTCGGGGCTCTTCCGACTCCCGACTTTGTATGTGGCGCCTCTCCGAACTCCCTCGGCCGTCTGGACTTCTCTGACAATGGACTTCTGCGTTCACCCACTGGGCCACCCCAAAGGCCCTCAGGACTCCACTGTTAGCCGACCTTCTATAGCAACCGACTACCCCCGAACTTCTTTCGGACTTCATCAGCATTCGAGCTTCCCCGACAACGAGATTTCTACAGTAAGCAGACTCCACCCAAGTTTCTACGGCGATCGACCGCCTTCCGGATCCTAATCAAGCTCCCGCGAGAGCTGAACTTCTGCTACGAACGGTCTACTTCGAACTCCTACAGCGGGCTGTCTATCCCAGATATCTTCTGTAAGCAAATTTCTTCCGAACTTCTGTTACAGGTAGACTCCAGCCGAGCTACTCCATAGCGAGTGGGCTCTGGACAAACTTCTACAGCGGGACACTACTCCGAGCTTCCACGACAATTGGTCCTCGCCCGAGCTCCTACAATAAACGGCCCCCTTTCGATCTCTCGCGAGAATCGAAGCCCGTCCGAACTTCTCCAGTGGATGGATTCCAGACGAGCTTCTATGATGGACGAGCTCCAGCAACTGGGTCCCTGCGATAGTCGATTGCCTCCGATGTCTGCCGAGCCTCCCCAGCGCTATCCGAAGTCCATCGTCGGCCGGCCTCCTACCAGGCTCTCCATAAAATCGGACTTCCCCGACGGACGATCTTCGGATGAGCTTCCACATCAGATAAATCCCAGACGAACTTCTCTAATGATCGGACTTCTCCGGACTTCGTCAACAAAAAAATCTCCATCCGAGCTCCTACAGCAGGTGACTCCCGCCTGAAAGGTTAGCACCCGAAGCGTCCGACAACAGTAGATTCGTCAGCGACCTCGGAACATCCGAGCCTCTCCTAGAACGACGATGTAAAGAGCCATTCTGCTCCATCAGGCATCCCAGCCGAGCTTCAGCCGACGGATCCAAACTCTCTGGCAAGCCACAACAAGGGCCACTACCTTACTCCACTCGCTGCAACAGATTCCAAGCGGTTCCACCACTCTCTGACAAGCCACGACAAGAGCCGCCATCCTGCTCCACTCTCTGCAATGGATTCCATGCAGCTCCACCCCTCTCTGGCAAGTCCCGACAACGGACACCACTCCACTCTCCGCAACAAGCTCCACGTGGCCCTGAACGACCCCTGACGCCACTACTCTCCGTAACAAACTTCACGCGGCTCTGAGCGGTCCACTACCAGACGGTTACAGACGTCGCTGTCGGTCAGTTACACCCTCCGTCTATAAATAAGGACCCCCAGATACGTTCTTCTCTAAGCTGGTAACTCTATCTCGAAACTCTGCCAAAATTTTCGCTCGAGCATTCCATTTCTGTTGAAGCAGAGTACTGACTTGAGCGTCGGAGGGTCTTGTCGGAGCACCCCCAACTCCAGTTTAGACTTTGCAGGTCCCGGCGGCGGCCGCGGTCATCCCAGCTCCAGCTTCTCCGATTTCGACGGAATTCTGCACCAACATGGGTCATTTGTAAAAAGAGATCCATCTCTCCAATTCTTCTTTATTACTATCAAGAAGTTGACCATGGATATCCTTGGGTGCTGGGGGATCTACTGGTAGACCGATGGTAAGTATTACCCGCTGCATTTGCTGGAATGTGGCTAAAATAAAATCATGATCCAATAGCTCGCTATATATCCTTCTTCTTATCCTTCTTTAGTATAGTGTCAATCCTCTGCTATTTTGAATCTGTGCTAGAAAAAGCTTGTGGATCCACATCATAAATGGTGGCTCCAGCTGGATATCTCTGTCGGATTTTCTATTGCCAAAAGCCTCCAGCATCGATGAAATACCCCTCCTCCCTTTATTGACTGGCTCCGTGACAGAGGTGGTCCTCCTGAACTCAGACTCTCCTCTAGCGGTCGCAGAGCTAGACTCCGATTCATAGAATGGCAGTCCAAATCGCTTTCTATATTTGACCATCTCCTCCAGCCTGTACTGATCATCCAGATTTATCTGAATGACAGCCTCAATCTTTGTCTCCTCGTCATATGGAGCAGAGACCTCCTCTGACTCTCTGGAATGATAGGAAGGTGCCTCTCTAGCTCGACGGTCCACCTCTGTCCTCTTCTTTTTTGCCCTCTCCTTCACTGCTTTCTGATCAGCGAAGTACTTCATAAGCTGTCGGACCTCCTGTGGGCATTTTTGATACATAGCCACATCCTGATAATCACCAGCCAAATGCTGTTTCAACCTAGTCATCCTTCCTCTCTTGAACTCTGTACCGCACCATTTGTATCTCCAATGATGCCTAGTTGAGAGCATCTCACCATGCTCCCAGCTAATGTCATGCTCTGGATCTTTTTTACTCATTTCTGTAAGTTTAATAAAATACGACAGTTTAATAATTTTTTGAGATTATATTTTTTTTGAAATTTAATTTTTTAATAATTTTTTAAATATATATATTTAAAAAAATAATTAACAAAAATTAATGATTTTAGTGTCATCATATAGATCATCTAATGATCTACAATATATAATAAAATAATACCAAAATCATAAATTTTGGCATGATTTTTTTTATTCTTTTACTTTTTAGCGGTTATTGGCCAAAAAAATATGAAAAAATAAAATATTTAGAGACAGAAGGAAGGATTATCTTACTTTCGGTCGAAATTTGTTGCCCTGTTGAAGGAGTTGTGAAATTTTTTTGAATTTTTTCTTGTGTTTTTTGGGAGGCCGTCGCACCCGTCGTCGAACTTTGAGAGCCTAAGAGTTTGCTCTCGATTTTTTTTAGGGTCTCACAGGCTGAAGGGAGACAAAGCCACCCCCTTGGCCCCCCCACCCCCAACTTCCCTCCCCCTCACTCCACCCCCCACAGTGTCGTCAGTACGGCTCGATTCCTAGCCGTATCGATTCGAATCGAGCAGAACTGCTCGATTTTGAGCAGTTCGTTGAATTTCGAGCCGTATCGATCTAAATCGAGCAGAATCGCTCGGTTTTGAGCGGTTCGACATCGAACCGCACCGAACTATCAGTTTGGTGTGGTTTGGTTCATTTATCGAAAATAAGGGGTGAACGGCATCGGTTCCCCCTTAGTTCGGTTCGGTACATCCTCTACCGATCAGTTCGGGTCGATACGAAAAATCCTGATCATGAGGGCATAACTTGATTAAATGTACTTTGTAATTTTGAATAGATAATATAAATATTGGACACATATCCTAGAAGTATCTATAAAGTGTCGTTATTCAATACATATCCGACGTGGACATGACATACAAGTTGAGGTATCTATGCTTCTGTTAGATGTATGCTCTAGAAGTCAATCAGACTGACATATTAATTCTTTCAAGGACATAATTTCGTACTTGACCTAATTATTTAGAACACTTAGGAACCATTCATTTAGTATGTGTCCATAAATCGTCCAATGAATTAACAAGATGATGATACATTCTCAAAGAGTTGGGAATTTGAGACATGTGTCATTGATGGTTAATTCATAAACTGCTCCTGACTATAGGATCATCACGGGGACGATGATGAATCTAGATAGATTGGTACACGGATCGTTTCTTTATGTAAAGACGAGTCTCGAGTCTACAGTGTGGGAATACTGAGCGAGAGTGCAAGCACTTGCTAGAGAACAAGAGTGTTGAGCGTGACCAACATAAGAAGTCACTTGGATGTCTGCTCACTCGTTAGCGACATTCTCGATGCTGTAGTAGTGTGAATAGCTTTCAAGGACATAATTTTATACTTGACCTAATTATTTAGGACACTTAGTAACCATTCATGTAGTGTATGTGTCCATAAATCATCCAATGAATTAACAAGATGATGATACATTCTCAAAGAGTTGAGAATTTGAGGCATGTGTCATTGATGGTTAATTCATAAATTGCTCCCGACTATAGGATCATCATGGGGATGGTGATGAATCTAGATAGGTTGGTGCACAGATCGTTTTCTTATGTAAAGACGAGTCTCGAGTCTACAGTGTGGGGACACTGAGTGAGAGTGCAGGCATTTGTTAGGGAACAAGGATACTGAGCGTAACCAACATAAGAAGTCACTTGGATGTCTACTCACTCGTTAGCGACATTCTCGATGCTGTAGTAGTGTGAATAGTTCTTTGATATACGGTGTCTCGACTGTTCATAATAAGATTGCTGTAGTTTGACTGCATCATAACTCGATCTTTCAGTTATACAGAGTCTTGAGGTGTATGTTGGCTGCAGTAGGTTCATTATAGTAAGAGGATGTACGTCTAGATGGGATCTATCGATTTTAGTAAAAAAAAAGAAGTCCTATATGATTCGCGAGACTGAGTTTAGAAAGTCTTTGGGCATAGCAAGTGTGAATACTAAAAAAGAGTTTTCATGAAAATTCACAAATAAACTCGAGTCGAGCCAATCTTGCATATGACAGACAATGGGATTTGATGAGTTTTTCATAACCTCTATCAAATCGGGACTCATGATAAAAGAATTGAATCATATGGTAACTACACTTAGAGGTTCATTACTTTCATTTTGCTGGGTTGCCACTACATACTGTTAGGTGTCATTGGTGGATCGTAAGACTCATCGAGCGTCATCTTGATGATCGATGACTCTTGATGGGCAGAGTTGGAATTGTTTCAATCCATTGAAAGGAGTTTCAATAATATTTTGATGGAGATCAAAATATATTTCACTACCAAACAAAATAGAACCTACGAGATCACATACTAAAAAGCTCCCAACTGATTGGGTCATCAAATAGCGATTTTGAATCGTAAAAGGATTCAATTATCAATTTGATTGATGATTAGACTAATATGTCAAAGTTATATGAAGAACTTGCTAAGAATTAGTAAGTTATAGGAGGATTAATTTGCAAATATTGCTAATTATTTGATTTGATGAAATATGGACTGAATTAAATTAGATTGGATCTGATTGGATTTGGGTTAATTTGGGTTTCCTAGTCCAAATAGGATTTAGACTTAATTCGTAATTAGATTTGATTCAAACTAGATTCGAATTGGATTCGAATTAGATTGGAATTAAGTTAGGAAATCAGAGTCCCATTAAATTGGGACTTTGTCTCCTTATCCACGTCTCAAGAGACCTCACACCCTATTTATTACATGCCAAAAAGGAGTTTTAGGCGATGGAATTAAGTTGGCGTGAGAGATGGCGCTAAGAAGGGATGGGGCGCACCAAGAGTCCTCTTGAGGGACTTTTAACAAACTTTACCCTAACCCTAATCCTAAGTTTAAAAGGGGATAAAGGGTGCCTGAAATCAAATCACATGGCGATTATGATGCTTGGTATGGCATGAAGACAAGGAAAAAAAAGGAGGTGCGCGTGAGGAAGCGAGGGAGAAGAAAAGTTAGATTGGCATGGTGAGTTTGTTAGGCTACCTCTTTTTTTTTCTTACTACCAAGAGTTGGTTGTTGAAGGGAGATCTTCTTCTCTCTCTATTGTCTAAGAGTTGGATATATCTTTTCCTCCATAGATGTCTAAGAGTTGGATATGTCTTCTCCTCCATGATCAGTCCAAGAGTTGGATAGGGAAAGAAAAGAAAAGAGATGGGATCTTTTGTTCTTCTTCTTCAGTTCTTTTTCTTTCTTTTGAGAAGAGAAAGAGAAAAAAATCAGATTAGATCTGCTTTCTTGATCTTCCTATGGATCTCTTTGATTCTCTTAAGAAGAGAATCAAAAGAGATCAAAGATTCGATAATCTAAAGAGCGATCTCTGCAAGAGAGCTAGCATCTTGGTGAGATTGGGATCTTCTGATCAGATCAGCCTCGTGTGGATATCTGTAGAGGTCCGACATTTATGCGGCTTCAAAAAGATCTTGAAGACATCCATAAATCATCGGATCGCGGCTTCAATGGATCATAAAGATATCCACGGATCATTGGATCGTAGTGAAAATCTACCTGCATAAAGGTACAAATCAGATTTTTATTTTTGCATATATATCTTAATCTTGTACATATGATGATATCTGGGTTACGTTGAGATATGATTTCTATATGCATGCTTGATTAGATTAGATCTAATTAGAGATTTGTTTTAACATCATTCTGATATAAGGTTATTCTGGTATAACAAAGATCGTTATGTTGTATAGTTGTCTTAGAACAATGTTGAAGAGTTTTTGAAATTTTCTTCCGCTGCGTGTTTATAATTTTTGAAATCTCTACATGCATACCAGATCGTCATGTGATGGCGTTTCCTAACAGTGGTATTAGAGTCATCTCATATCGTAAGATTAATTTCAGATCTGAAAATTATTTTCAAATCAGAAATCATGAATGATTATGGAAAGGAGATGGAGTTCAAGATCCAAAAATTATTTTCAGATCTGAAAATTTGAATGATTGAAATTTATGTGATGGATTTCGTGATCTGAAAATCTGTTTTCAAATCTGAATTTCAGATTATTTTATGTTCATGCATTGATTTCAAGATCTAAAAATTATTTTAAGATTTGAAAATTTAAATTCTTATATTCATGCATTCATAAATTCGGTATCTAATTTTTATGTGATGTGAATCATGTTAGATCTGAATTTATCTTTATTATATGTTCATGCATGAGATGATGTTTATAGATAGAGATTCATCTTGATGTGATCTGTGATGATATGGATGTTTTCAAATTAGAGTAATTTGATTAAACATAGATTTTATAAATCAATCTTAGGTCATCCTGATTTAAGGTTGTTCTAGCATAACGAAGATCGTTATGTGGTATGGTTATCCTAGGATGAAAAATGATTGATATATAAAACATCATAAGAAATTAGCTTGAACATAAGGATTATGTGATAGTCACATCTGTGTTTTTCATGGATACATGTGGTGATCTCCATGAATCACTACAAACCCTAGGAGTAGGGTTGTATCATGAATATACTTTAGATGGATGCAATATTAATTTATGGTGAGGAACCAAATGCCAAGCCCAATTTAGAATAGGTTGACCTATTGGTGTTTAAGGCAAGTGCTTGGAAAGATGGTTACTTAATTAGGATTATTGCATCAGCAGCGGGGAGCCTCCCATCGATCATCACTTATTTGGCCAATTTAGTTAATCAAATTCTGCTTTGGGGTGCTTAGTGTTGAGTTCACCATGATTGTATTGCACTATGAGTCTGGTCTTGATGAGTCAAGATGCGATCTCACTGGTAGATCTAATTTAATTGTGGATTTACATGCGATGTAAATGAATAATTAAAGCCTAAGAAGATCTAAAAAAATCTCCTTAATTAGATATTAAGTTGAGTGGTCTTCCACTATTGTAGATGTGCGGATTCTTCTGGGTGTTGACTGTTCTCGATTGGTCACGGTGATTTAGTTGCATCAAGAAAGATGTAATCACTCTATAGCATGAAATGCTCCAGGGTAAAGATGAGATTGGGCCTAATAACTATCAGGTGAAGGATCCAATGACGGCTTTACACCTTCTGGTGAGGGGTGGGTCTGATTTAATTAAGAAATAAGATTAATAACTGTCAGATAAGGCCTTAGGATGTAGAGGTCGGAGATCGCTGCAATATGCTTGGAGAAATATTGGACAAGAGTTGTCTACTCATTGATTAACAGATTCTCAATAACTGTCAGGTGAGGTGGTGTGCCAATCGGTGGGACCGTAGTATCCATTTAAAATCTTAGTCGCGAAAGATTTTCGTTTCTCTACCTGAGGAATGTATGAGATTCGAGGAAATAGTGGGAGGCATATTTGTTTTAAAAGATCCTAGAATATTAAAATCAAGTACGAAAATCTAACTAGAATTTTTACTCTTGATAGAATAAAATATCGGCTTCAAATCTTTTGCTCACATATTAGAAACCAATTGATTAACCAGACAAGTTATAAAGACTGACTCATGAAGCTAAAATAGTTTTAGATTCCGAAGGGTTAAGCTTATATCATGATCAGGATATCCTTATATTACCAAATCATCCGATAATTAATCAAAAGGCAATCAATTCATGATCATTGTTTGATAATGATTAAGGGCTTGGATGAGCTTGAGAAGCTCGATCATGCACAAAGAATTGCGAATGGATTTGATCTTACAATCCCTTATTAGTTCATATGGGCAGTTTATAGTAAACTACCACATGAATTAGAACGATTGTACTTGATTAAATTATTGAACATGTGGGTGACTATCGAAGGGACTTTGAAGAGTTCAAGGGGAAGGGTTCTTGCTGTAGAGCGGGCTTTTACTTTCAAGAGGTATACTTGGAAGAAAAAGAAGTTCGTGAAGAAACATAAGTCCGAGAGCAAGCCAAAGAAAGAACTGTCCCGTATTCCTGGAAAGCCTAAAGAAAAGAAAGGGGATATACCTTCAGAAGGTATGTTGGGTTTGCTCGATATCGGTATCTGAGCAGATAGTGAGTGTCGTAGGGTCTGAGAGTTCCAGAAATGAGATGAATCTGAAGTATATGTGGAACCTAGAGTTGGCCATGGTTTTTTGTCTCCCTTCTCCTCTATAGATGTCCAAGAGTTGGACATTGTCTTTTTCTCCATAAATGTCCAAGAGTTTCTCCATGATCAGTCCAAGAGTTGGATATGTCTTCTCCTCCATGATCAGTCCAAGAGTTGGATGGGGAAAGAAAAGAAAAGAGATGGGATCTCTCGTTCTTCTTCTTTAGATCTGTTTCTTTCTCTTGAGAAGAGAGAGAAAAGAAATCAGATTAGATCTAATTTCTTGATCTTCCTATGGATCTCTTTAATTTTTTTGAGAAGAGAATCAAAAGAGATCAAAGATTCGACAATCCAAGGAGCGATCTTTTTAAGGGAGCTAGCATTTCGGTGAGATCGGGATTTTCTGATCAGATCAGCATCATGTGGATATTTGTAGAGATCGGACATTTGTGCGGCTTCAAAAGGACCTTAAAGACATCTATAGATCATTGGATCGCGACTTCAACGGACCATGAAGATATCCATGGATCATTGGATCGCGATAAAGATCTACCTGCATAAAGGTAAAAATCAAATTTTTATTTTTGCATATATTTTAATCTTGTACATATGATGATGCCTGGGTTATGTTGAGATATGATCTCTATATGCATGCTTGATTAGATTAGATCTAATTAGAGATTTGTTTTAATATCGTTTTGGCATAAGATTGTCCTGGCATAACAAGGATGTTATGTTGTATGGTTGTCCTAGAACGATGTTGAAAAATTTTTGAAATTTTCTTTCGCTGTGTTTAAAATTTTTGAAATCGTTGCATGCATATTGGATCACCATGTGATGGCGTTTCCTATCAGCTTCATAGTTCTAGGTTAATCTAATCCAATCAAGGTCTTAGTTGTTGTTGCTGTGAATTTTTGATTTGGATGTTGGCACGATTGAAGTGGGCGGTGACGATAGAGCGACAACGATCGGACCTGCAAAAGAAGTCCCTGATCGGAGTTGGCTTCGATGGGGACCTTCCAACGCGCAAGTTAAAAATTTTGAATAAATGGGAATGAGTGAGTGAGAGAGAGATTGCATACCTGGGGGTCCCTATGAGCCTCTATTTATAGATAGAAGTGAGAGCTGTGAGAGGACGAAAGTGCGGGAGGTTTGTCCCAGCTATTTGGGGTGCATCGCCCACGATATTCTTGGATAGATTTCTCAGGATCTGGTGGTTGCTCATTGCCTTATCCGCCTTGTTGCAAGCTGTTTCTGGTCATTGAGGGATTTGAAAAAAAAGCATGGGAGCTCGAGGTTAATACTTCCAAATGTATCGATCACGATGGACTGAAGTACCTTGGGTTGGTAGAAGCAAGGGTCGGCAGGATTTGAGTCGGCAGCTACCGAAGCCTGCTCACATCTTCAGCTTTGAGGTGGGATTTCCTATCTGAATCATATGCCCCCTACTTTCAAGTCTGAGACAAGGCTGGGTCGGATGAAGGGAGTACACTTGCTTCTTCAGTCAAGTCAAGGTTATATGTCATGCATTTGGTCCTTCGATCGAAATGATGCGTCCATGATGCTTGGGCAAGACTAAGCATCGCATCAGAGAACCATCACGATTAACCAGGAGTTGCCAAGTGGTCGCCATTAAGGGGTGTGTCAGATTTAGAGTGTCACATGCGCTGTTTAAGATGTGCTCATAAATGAGCCATTTGAGGGGTCAACTCGCCCAATAAGGTGATGCCAAATGGTGACCATCTGGCGGCCCTACCTGAACTGATGCCCGATCAGTGCTGTTTGAGGTGCTTATAAGTAGGGTCCTCCTCTCTTTGCTTTTATCCTTTAGCTCTCATCTTTCCTTTCAAGCCTTGTGTTGGCAGTCGTTCTCGGACTTTCTTAGTCTCTCGACCATCCTCTCCAGCAGCCTCTGTCCTATGTCCAGCCATAGGTTGGTTCCCTAAGCATTTTGTCAATTTACTTTCTTCTATTCTTTTAGTCCCATCTTCCTTTCTATTGGTTTTTGCTTTTGCTCCCTTTTCCTTTATGCTCATCTTCTTGTCCTTATTCATTATTTGTATGCCGATCTTTCTGCTCATCCGGAGAACTCATCAGGGGACTGGTCCTCTGGTTCTTCTCCTCGGGGTACAACCCTGAAAGGTCGGATGCTGAGCACAAGGCCAAACAGTCCTTTGTGCCTAGGTGTTTTGGATCTGTACTGGATCCGGATGACCTGAGTTTGATTCGAGCCCAATTCAGGATTCCTTCCTAGTTTGAGTTGGAACTCCCGGGGATGAGTGGTCGGATCTACGACCCTCCCCCAGGTCTACTTGGGTTGTATGAGGAGTCACTTTGCGCCGGGCTTAGATTACCCTTTTATTTCTTTATTGTTCATCTCTTCAAATTTCTCAACATGTCTTTGAGTTTGGTTGTGCCGAACTCATGGCACTCCGTCTGTGGCTTCTTTTTTGCTTGTTTTTTGGCCGAAGTTCGGACGGCTATCCTTTTTTTTAGGTCTTTTTTCATTATTAAGAGGCATCCCTATGTCAATGACTAGTGTTATGTTTCCCTCCAAAAAGGGATTACTTCTCTGATTAGGGGCGCTCCTTCCTCTGTCCATGGTTGGAAGGTGTGCTTTCTTTTTGTATCTTGTTTTTCCATTGAAGATTGGGGATTTGCATGCTTGGGCTGACCAAAGGAGTCTATTCTTCGGATTCTAGTGTTGGAGAAAGAGGATACTCAGTGCTTTAAGATTTTGCGTGAGTATAAGATTTCATTATTGAAGCAGCTATTGTTGGGGTAGACTTTTTAGTGTCAGTCTGAGCCCAGTTGACCCCTGAGGTGAGCGTCAGTCTGGTTGATATTTGCATGCATTTTCTCTTTTTTTTGAACTACCTTGCTTTGGCTCGGTGCAAATATGAAGTCTGAAGAACTTGAATAGTTGAAAAAGAACACCATGAGGAAGAGGAAGGCTTGGGTAGCCGCCAAAGTCCAGAAGAAGTAAAGAACTGCTGAAGCTGGGCAGGTGTCGGGATAGCTTGCCCTTGGGGGTTCATCTGCTTCGACCGAGGTAGTGCTAGCTTCCTCGATCTAGGCTTGTGCTTTGGGGCCCAGGCCTTTGACTCCTATTCCTGCCCCTCGGATCAAGGGATCTCGTCGATCACCTTCTCGAGCTGGACAGGTCAGTTCGGTTCCTGCCACTGCTCCAATCGATCAAGGATCGGGCTCCTCTTTGGTTTCGTCGTCCAATTCCACCCTGGAAAATTGGAGGGTCCCATGTGACCTTCTTTAGAGGATCCTTCTCTTAGAGGACCTCCAAAGGTTGGAGGGTTAAAGTCAGAACCTCCAATAGAGAGACGTGATAACTTCCTTCAAGTAAGTCTTCCCTCGACTCTCTTCTTTGCACATACTTGCCACAACTAACCTATTTTTCTTGCTTGCATAGTTGGGTCCCTATATTGCAATTTTTATGAACTCAATAAGGTTGGCTTGATCGGAGACTGTCAATGCATGTACCCAGATCGAGGCACTCTAACATAAGTGCGAAGAGGTGGACTTGGCTGTAGCGAAGGCCTGATCAGTAACGAAGAAGGCGGAGGCCGAAGTGAAGTACCTTAAGGAAGCGTTGGAGAAAGCCGAAGTTGCGGGAGGAGGCCTGGAATTGAGGGTGAAGATCGAGACCGATCTAGTCTCGAAATGGAAGAGGCGTCGAGCGGTTCAAGAGGTCGTCGAGGTGGAGAAGAAGGTGGAGTGTCAAATCATCAAGGCGGGCTGTCTGGTGGTGGAAGCCTTCCGTGCATCACAAGAGTTTTTTGACGAGAAGGTCAAGTTCGGTGAGGAAGCCTTCAACACCAGACAAGAAGTATGCCGCTTGAAGATATCAGGCCGCTTCTTCGAATTAGACTTGTCTTTTTTGGATGAGGAAGAAGAAGCCGATGAAGATCAATCCTTGCTGGAGCTTGTGGCCACCAAAGAACAACCACAATCGGAGTCTGTGACTGTCGAAGTGCAACTGCAGGTAGAGCTTGCGATCATCGAGAAGCTACCTTCGACGATGCTAGTGTCCGTCGTGGAGACTGCTTAGCTAGCTGCCGATGCTCCCACGGGTTCTTCGATCGATCCTCAACCTGAGGTTATTGATGCCTCGACTTAGGCTTAAATTTTTGTATAATCTTTTGTTTTTTTTTGGCCTGTCAGATTATGTAAAGATGAACTTTTTACTTAATTAGAAAGTTTTTATCTTTGGAGCTCTGCCCCATGCCTTTGATTTTCTTGTGCCTTTGTTTATCTCCAGGCAGTCGAGCTGTTGTTGATTTTGGAGATGCTTGGCTATTCGCGATCGCATGGAGTTGTTACCGAGGAGCTTGGCTTGGTCCATTGGCGTTTAGGTTGGGGTTTCCGAGGGAGAGGCTCATGAAGCTAAGAAGAGGGCCTTTAAAGTAAAGCGAAGGGCCTTAGAAAAGGAAAAGGCTTGTATTGAGGCCTTTGCAAAGGTGAAGTGTTTAAGGGAGGAAATTAAATGAGTTGACAAAAGATTTGCCTCGAAGAGAGCTTGGTCAGCTGAAGCTTGTGCGAGGTCGGCCAAGGCAGCTGAAGAGGTGAAGTGGGGTGCTATGGAGAAAGTGGCTCCAAAACGAGCTCCACGCGGACCAGGGGAGAATTGCTGCCTTAGAATACTTGGTAGGATTGACTAAGATAGCCGAAGAGGCGAGGTGGGGTGCCGCGGAGGTTGTATGGCTCCGGAATGAGCTCCATATGGCAAGGGGAAGGATTGCCGCCTTGGAGCATTCCATTGATAAGGGAAAGTCGATGGTGATGGAGCTCACACAGAAGATGGCGGGGGCGAGGCGGCGACCCGCACCACTGAAGATAAAATTAAGCAAACGGAAATCAGAAATTGCCACCAATCAGATTGAAGTTATATGCGAGATGGTGAAAGCTTCTGTAACAACGTACAAGGTCGGCTTTAAGAAATGCAAGGCCTCACTTAAGCAACTCTTCCCTGAAGTCAATGATGGCCTTTTTGAGGTGCATTTATCGAGCGATCCTGAGGGACCTGAGGCCGAGAACGTCGAAGATGAGGCACCTGTGATCGAAGATGCATCGGATCCTATCGTCGAAGACCCTTCTTAGGTCGGAGATGGTCCCGCTCTGGAAGCTTAGTGGTCGGTTGCATTGTTGTATGTTTTTTTCTTTTATCGCCCATTATTCACAGAGTGAGTATTGTGATCGATCGATTCGACCTTTGGAATTTAATTTATTGAAATGTTGTGTTGATGCTTACCTACTGACATCCTTTCGATGCTATTCTAGTGTTATAGTGCAGGTAGTACTGTCAATTTGTAGTCAGCAGTAGTTTTTAAATATGATTGGGTCTAGCGTGATTCCTCTGAAGGTCCTTTTAGGTTTGCCATCGCCTTTTGGACATTTGAGGTTTTTGAACCGAGAAGTTTGGATGCAAGGGCTCCGAGGGTCCTTTGTGGTTAGCCCTCATTTCTCGCATGACCAAAATTTTTATTGGCTCAGCTCATTTTAGGAACGAGAGGCCTTTAGGTTAGCCCTCACTTCTTGGCTGCTGAGGTCTTCGCTCGGGTGACTTGGATTTTTGGGCTTCAAGGGTCATTCATGGTTAGCCCTCACTTCTCATACGATCAAGATTTTTATCGGCTTAGCTCATTTTAGGAGTGAGGGGCCTCTGAGGGTTCTTTAGATTAGCCCTCGCTTCTTGGCCACTGGGTCTTGAACCTGGATGACTTGAATTTGTGGCTTTGAGGTTCTATTGTGGTTAGCCCTTGCTTCTCGTATGGCCAAGGTTTTTATTGGCTCAACTTGTTCAAGGAATGAAGGGCCTTCGAGGATCCTTCAGGTTAGCCTTCGCTTCTTGGCTGTTGAGGTCTTTGGCCCGGATGACTTGGATTTGTAGGCTCCGAGGGCCCTTTAGGTTAGCCCTCGCTTCTTGACGTGAGGTCTTCGATCCGGATGACTTGGTTTTATGGGCTCTGAGGGTCTTTTGTGGTTAGCTGCTTCTCGCACGAGCAAAATTTTTGTTGGCTCAGCTCATTTTAGGAGCAAGGGGCCTCCGAAGGTGCTTTAGGTTAGCCTTCGCTTCTTGACTGTCGAGGTCTTTGGTCCGGAGGATTTAGATTTGTGGGCTTTAAGGGTCCTTCATAGTTAGCCCTTGCTTCTCGCACGATCAAAGATTTTTGTCGGCTCAGCTTATTTTTGGAACATGGGGCCTGCGATGGTCCTTTAGGTTAGCCATTGCTTCTTGGCCGCCCAGATCTTCGGCCTGGATATTATCGCAAGAAGAACGAGGTCTATGACTATTCGTAAAATTTGTGGGTTAGAAAGAAAAAATTGTTCTTTTATTGAAAGTATTTGTTATACTATTGGTAGTACATCCATAGGTTGTCTGAATTTCATGATCGATGCAGTGGTGTTCCATCCAGCTACTTCAAGCAGTAGATTCTGGGTCTGATGACCTCGTCCACTTGGTGAGGGTCTTTCCAGTTGGGAGAGAGCTTTGTTCACTTGGTTGAGATATCTCGGCTCGGTGCAGCACCAGATTGCCGATCCTGAATATTTTGCCTCGGACTTAGGAGTTATAGTATCGTGCAACCTTGTGTTGGTAGGCTGCCATCCTTATTCGGGCTCTCTCTCGAACTTCTTTAAGCAGATCCAAGTTCGCTCGGAGCCATTCGGAATTTTGTTCATCGTAGTTCTGGACCCGCAATGAGGGAATCCCGACTTTAATTGGAATGACTACCTCTATCTCGAAGGCAACGTTGAAGGGAGTTTCTTCAGTGGGTTTCTTTATGGTTCGATAAATGCAGAGTACATGAAGCTCATTGGCTCATGATCTCTTAACATGATCCAACCTGGATTTTAAGTCCTGCAGAAGAGTTTGATTAGTTACCTCGGCCTCTCCATTAGCTTGGGGATGGCTTATCGATGTGACATGATGTGAGATGCCCAAATCTCGGCAAAACTAAGCGAACGTTGATGAATTGATGGACGTCCGTGATCAACATCCGAGGGAGGCCAAATTGACATATAATGGACTTTCAGATGAAGTCTTTTACTTTGGCTTAAATGATGCAGGCCAATGGCTCGGCCTCTATCCATTTACCGAAATAATCGATGGTGATCAGTAGAAATTTTTATTGATCCGATGCTTGAGGAAACACCCGGGGATATCCATTCTCCATAGTGTGAAGGGCTAGGGTGCACAATGGGAGCTAGCGAGCGGCATGGCAAGTTGGCATTGGATATTTGTATTCCGTTGGCATCGATCACATTGTTTGATTAGATCAGTCGCATCCTGCAGTATGATGGGCTAGTAATATCCTTGCTGAAGTATCTTATAGGCTAGCAATCTGCTCCCCAGGTGGTTTCCACATATCCCCTCATGCATCTTTCGCAGAGTGTAGACAGCTTCAAAGGGGCATTAGCACTTGAGCAGTAGAGAGAACGACCTCTTGTATAGCTTGTCTTCATAGATGACATAGTGGGATGCTCGGTTAGTTTTCGAGTCTCCTTCTAATCCATTGGTACTATATCATCTCTGAGGTAGCGGATCAGTGGGTCTATTCAGCTTGGTTCATTATCGATCTGCATCACCGAGATGGGTTCCTCGATGTTGGGCCTTTTCATAACTTCAAAAAAAGGATTCTTTGGGCAGGTCTTCAGGTGTTGAGGTCGCTAGCTTGGATAGTAGGTTGGCTCGGGAGTTTTCTGACCTTTGTACTTGCTGAATATCAAAGCTAGAGAATACAGAGATCATATTTTTTATCTTTAGCAGATGTCTTTTCATGTTTTCCTCTCGGGCTTCAGTCTTCTCGGATTTGACCGACCACCAGTCGAGAGTTGCTGCAGACCTTCAGATTTCACACCCCCAGCTCCTTTGCTATTCTAAGCCGGGTAGTGAGGGCTTCGTATTCTGTTTTGTTATTGATGGGCGGAAATGGGAAGCGTAAGGCATACTTTGTGATGATTTCTTCTGGTTCGATGAGGATCAGTCTCGCTCCTGACTCGATGGAGCTCGATGATCCATCCATGTGCGTGACCCATAATTCCTTGGACTCTTCTTTGGCCAGATCTTTTTTCGGTGGCTCGGCTTCTTTGGGGCTTTCCTCGGGAATTATGCACTCCAAGATGCAGTCGGCTAATATCTGTGCCTTAATGGAGGGTTGAGATCAAAACTTCACATCGAACTCCATGAGTTTGATTGTCCATTTTGCTATTTGACCCGATATGTCCGATCGATGTAGGACAGGCTTTAAAAGCTAATCAATCAGGAAGACTATGATGTAGGCTTGAAAGTAGGGTCGGAGCTTTCGGACCGAGACAATAAGGATGAAAATTAGCTTTTCAAGCCTTGTGTACCTGATCTCCACATCGCGAAGGATTTTGTTGATATAATAGGTTGGCTTTTGAACCTTCCCTTCTTCACGGACGAATATCGAGCTTATCGTGGTTGGCGAGACTGCTAAGTAAAGATATCTCCTCATTCAGCTCTGACTTGTTAAGGAGTGGTGTGGAGTTGAGATAACTTTTCAGCTCTTCGAATGTCCGCTGACTTTCTTCGATCCACTCGAAGTTCTTTGGGTGCTTCAAAATCTTAAAGAAGGGGAGACATCGCTCAGTCGATCTGGAGATAAATCGATTGAGGGTGGCCACCTTACTTATGAGGCATTGGACCTCTTTTATAGACTTCGGAAGGTTCATTTCTTGCACAGCCTTCATCTTCTCAGGATTAGCTTCGATGCCTCAGTGTGAGGCCATGAATCCGTGGAACTTCTCTGAGGTGATCCCAAAAGCACACTTCATCAGGTTTAGCTTCATATGGTATTTGCAGAGGGTGGCGAAGGTTTTTCTGAGGTTAATAATGTAGTTTCTCCAAGGTTTAGCTTTTAACCAGTATATCATCCATGTACACCTCAATATTCTGATCGATCTGCTCTTTGAAGATTTTGTTTATCAGTCGCTGGTATGTGGCATCTGCATTCTTTAAGTTAAAGGGATAATCCTGTAACTGAAGAGACCCTAGTCAGTAACAAAAGCATTCTTCTCATCTTCAAGCACTATCCGGATTTGATTGTAGTCGAAAAAGGCATCCATGAAGGTGAGGAGCTCGTGGCTCGATGTTGCATACATCGGTTGGTCAATCCGAGGTAGGGGATCGCTGTCTTTTGGACAGACCTAATTCAGATTGGTGGAGTCTATGCAAATCCATCACTTTCCATTCGTCTTCTTTACAAAGATCATATTCGCAAGCCAATCTGGGTAGGTCATCTCTCTGATTAAACCGGCATCAATTAACTTGTCACTTCTTCGGCAATTGCCTTTTGCGATTTCGGGGCAAGACTTCATTTCTTCTGCTTGACGGGTTGGTAGACTGGGTCCACATTCAATTGATGCATCATGACTTCATGTCTGATGCCCAATATATCAGCAAGCGACTAAGCAAAGACATCAGTATTTTTCTGTAAAAAGAAAGATAATTTTTGATTATCTCGTCTAGATTCGACCTGATCCAAACCATATGCTCGTTTCCATCTTCCAAAAGAAAGAAAGGTAATTTTTCGGCATTTCCTTTACGTCTTTCCATATTTTTTAGTCAATTCGTCACTAGTTTAGCCCTTCGATAGGAAGAGCGTTGGATAGTTTTGTTTTCTGGAGGGCAATCGTGTAGCATTGTCATGCCAATGCTTGATCTCCTCAGACCTCTCCGACTTCGTGCCTTGTTGGGAACTTCATTAGTTGATATCATGGTCCGGAGAGCATTCAACCCTGGCCATCTAAGGATGGCATTGTATGCCAACGGTGCTCTGACCATTAGGAAGTTGATTTGGATAGTGGATTGTCGGGGTGCTCGACTAGTAGTGACTGACAGAATGATGACTCCTTCGATGGGTATGACATTTTCGATAAACCTTACAAGTAGAGAATCTTGCTTGCCTAATCGATTTGAGAAAATTCCCATCTTTGAGAATGAATCGTAAAATAAAATATCAGTCGAGCTTCCATTATCCATCAAGATGCAATGTACATAATCAGTAATATTTAAAGATACAAGCGCATCATTATGTGAAAACTGGATCTCTTGTGCATCTTTCTTGGAGAAGGTAATGATATCTTCAGACCTTTGCCTCTTGGCTGACTCTCTAGGCTCTGATTTACCAGTGTGCCCTCCAACAAAGGCATTGATCACCTCGGTTGTTGGTCGGTTCTTTTGGCTCTTCTAGTCAAGGTGATTCTGACAGCTGAGGTGGCCTTGACGGATCCTCGCACTGGTCCCTCCTGTGCCGAATAAAACGGTCCAATCGGCCCCATCGAATGAACTTGTCTCATCTTGGAGCTGGATGCATTTCTCGGTGTTGTGGCTATGGTCAGGATAGTAAAGGCAGTATTTGTTTGGATCGCACTGATCTTGCCAGGATTGCATCCTCCTCATCTCGAGAAGCTGCTCCTTGATCTTCATTAGCACTTGAGTCCTAGATGCATTCAGGGGGGGTGTAGTTTATGAACCTTCTTTGCGACGACAGATGCCTCGGTGGTGACAGACTGTTGTCCTCTGGGGCTTTTGGGTCGTCAGCTTTGAGGAGTTTTGGATTGCTGGCATCGGGGCGGAGGCCTGGATCGCTGTCAACTTTGAGGATCTTCTCGACTTGGTGAGAGCTTCTGGTCTTATTTCTTCTCCTCGATTGTGGCATCAGTTGATGTTCCATGTATCTCGAAGGCTTCCTCGGTTCGAGCATATTTTTCTGGTCGAGCCAACACTTCAGTGAAGTCCTTCAGGTATCTCTTCTCCAGTTAGAAGAGGAGAGTTCTTCTAAAGTCCGCCTTTCAGGATGGTCATTACAGCCGACTGGTCTAGATCGCATACTTTCAGGATGGCCATGTTGAAGTGGCTCGTGTAGGCTCGGAGGGACTTTCCTTCCCTCTATTTGATATTCACCTGGGAATTGGATCCTCGACGTTGTCTTTTGCTGCTGACGAAGTGGGCTACGAATTACCAACTCAACTGGTCGAACGAATAGATGGAGCCTGGTTTCAAGCCCGATACTAGTCCTGAGTCATCTTTTTGAGTGTAGAAGGGAAGGCTCGGCACAAAATTTTGTCATTTGCTCCGTGAAGGAGTATAAGAGTCTTGAAGTTCTCAAAGTGATCCATTGGATCAGTCAACCCATCATAGACTTCTAGTTGCGGGGTCAATGTTAGCGTCATGGGCCATATAGGCCTCTGTGTGGTGCGACGGAGATTAGTCCGGAGCAGAGCCCTTTTTGGAATGGGGGGTAGGAGAGCGCCTCCTCCATTTAGGACTTTGGGGTTGACTCTGTTGCATCTGCCTTCCCCACTCTAGACTGCGCGGGGGAGGTTGAGGTGGTTCCTGCCAGGGAGCCTCCTATGCGAGGTTTGGTTGCAGCATGACGCGGACTGCTGCAGTCAACACCTATAATTGCTCGACCATCATGTTGAAGTGATCCGGATTCACTCCCATAGCCGATTGGGACGGTTATGATGGGGCCTCTGGTGGTTGTATCGGAGCATGGTTTTCAACCAGATTTTCGACTAGCCAGGTTGCCATGGCATTAGAACGTCGTGAAGAGGTTCTACGCGGCGGCATTGTTGCTGGTCTCATGCTCCTTCCTAAAAGTGGGTCTGATCTTTTTTTCTAGTGCCAATTTGTTGCTGTGAATTTTCAATTCGAATGTTGGTGGATTAGAGTGGGTGGCGACGGTAGGATGACGGCGGCCGGATCTGCAAAAAAAGTCTCCTAATCGGAGTTGGTTTCGGCGGGGACCTCCAATACTCAAGTTAGATACCCAGAACAGATGGGAAGGAGTGAAAGAGGAGAGATCGCATACCTGGGGGTCCCCTATTAGCCTCTATTTATAGACAGGTGAGAGCTGTGAGAGGGCAGAAGTGCGAGAGGTCATCTCGACCATTTTGGGCACGTCGCCCGTGATATTCCTAACCATATTTTTTGGGATCTGGGGGTTGCCCATTGCCCTATCTGCCACATTGCCAGTTATTTCCAGTGGTCGAGGGATTTGAAAAAAATACGTAGGAGCTCGAGATCAATCCTTCCAAATGTATCGATGACGGTTGACTAAAGTACCTTGGATCGACAAAAGCAAGGGTCGACTGAATTTGGGTCGACAGGATCTGGGTCGGCAGCTACCGAAGCCTACTCACATCTTTGGCTTAGAGGTGGGATTTCCTACCCATATCAGTTGTTAAGGTTAGAGCTAGATTTTTGAAGTAATTTCTTGCAGGTTAAATTTGGCTCTGTTTGTGTCTGATTGTGTCAGGTCCAATATCATGACACTTGTACCTGATCCAATTGGATGTGGGTTGCTATTTTAGGACCCATCCCCACATCAGGTATGGGCTGAGTATGTTGAGTGGGTTTGAGTAGGATTTTGGTCTACTAACCTACTTGCGCCTCTAATACTAGATGTAACTCTTGCTTTTTGTGCTAATTGGAATGGTCTTTTGGAATGTATTACTACTGCAGTTAAGATGGAGGTGATGGAAATGTGGTCTCCAAACTCATGTAAAAATGTTGTTCATCAGATAAAAAGATGTTATTGAGAAACTGTTGGATGTTGATTGCATATTCTTTTACTTGGGGACCTATGTTTATCCCTTCCAACCATCACTCTGATGTGTCCCAAAGGAATCTTTACATATGTCTTACAAAATAAATGTTATTATTTAACTAAATAGGAGTTGGATGTTTGCTTAACGGCGCCATGTTTGCACTGAATTGGTTGTTGCTTAAGGGATCACTCAAGATAGAACTATCATATGCATGATTTGGGTATTATGTTTTCATATTACAATCTTGTGTAAGATGTCCGACATTTTATTTTATATCATGGCACCCTTCCTCCTTTTAGTGGACTTGCATCCTATGGTTCATATACAACATATCTTGATTCCCTCCTCAAATTTCACATTAAACCATCGTAGCCCACTGTTTGGCTAGAGAGCTGCTGCAATCTTCTTCAACACAGTTCTACATTGAAAGCTTGCCAGCTGGTTTCATGGAGAAGTGTAGATGGGGCCAGCAGCCTTTGATC
Organism: Elaeis guineensis; assembly: GCF_000442705.2. NCBI lineage: Eukaryota > Viridiplantae > Streptophyta > Magnoliopsida > Arecales > Arecaceae > Elaeis > Elaeis guineensis. The sequence continues at coordinate 74,938,233 of NC_025998.2, forward strand.
TCCAATCATAAGAATAAGAAAAGCATCATACTCCTATAACAGGGCCATAAGTGGTCCAGCAGATATAGACTTGATTACCATTTCCTGTTAAGTTTGGAAATGTGTTGTTTTTGGGCCCTTTTAATGTTTGATTGCGAGATTTTGCAAATATGCAGATGGAGTCATCTCCAATTTTTTGCCATCTTTACAAATTTAATATTGTGTGTGATGATGACTGTTATGAAATACTGGATCCTGTGATATTTTATAAGAGACATGGTAGGACATACAGTTATGTGAATAATAGTACCTAAACAAATAACCCTTATACCATGTATAAGGTGTCAACTATAATGACCAAGGTATAACACATTAATATTTGTGTTTTATGTCTGACTCTCAACTTGAAGTCAACATGCCAAATATTGATATCTGCTTCTGCATTGGGTTTTTAGGTTGTTCACCGTGATCTTACTTCAAATTCTATGGTAGGTGGCACAGAGAAAATGCAGACTTTGCAGAGGCTCTGGACTTGTTCTGAGAAATGATTTTTATGTCCGTTGCCCTGGCTGTGGTATGTTTTAATTGTCAAGTCTGTTGTTTATTTTGACTTTTGACATCCTATCTTTAGAGGTTCGGCAATTGTCTGCTAGTCTGTTTTCAGTTTCAGAAGCATTTTCGAAGTCAACCAATGCTCTTAGGAACCATTCGTTGGTGGTTATTGGTCATATTACTATTTGAATTTGAATTTGAATCCTTCATTTGCAGGTGGATTTCTTCCGTGGCAGTCATGGAAGAGGTTCTTTACCGGATAAAATCTTGGTCTAAGCAATAAATTAGCTCTGTGTTACTACATTTCCAGTCATTGCTGGTAATCAATTACTTGTTAAAACATAAAAAATATTTGATTCATGGAAGATACTATTATTTGTATATACATTGAAACTTAAATACCCTATAGAACTATTTATTGGGTACTTTGTTATAAGCTATATGTCAGCAAAATATCTTTTCTTTCCAGCATGACAATGACCTACGGTAAGCTGTCGAAGTGTGTGTACTGCAGAATTGAACTTAAGCCAGTACTGATAGTAGATAAGCATTTGAAGTTTAGAATTCTCTTGAGATGTATGTGGACTTTATTATGAAATGGTGTAACATCTGTTAGAAACATTCACAGCTGGTGAACTACTAAAGCTTTGTCCAGAGTTGCTTGAGAGACACCGCAGCCTGGCAAATATTACCGAGCTAGAGAGAGTTGATGGTGATTGCTGATTTCTTGTTTTTACTCAATCTTGAGGAGATGCCAAGTATTGGGATTGACTTGGATGATAAGGTGGTATAATGGGAGCTTCGGAAACATCATCAAGCATTATTAGAGCTTTTCTAGTTTTTGAATCTTAGCATCATTGAATTTTTGTTTAATTATATTTTTTTTCTGTTTTAATTGTTTTAGTCCATGTTTTATTGCATTTATCATGAAAAAGAGAGAATCTAAGGGCCTGTTTGAATATTCCCGTAGGATTGAGCTGAAAATCCTGTAGGATTTGTGGATTGGGCTCTTTATTTAAGCATGACCCTATATCAACTAAACACCACTCAGCCTATATCCTATGGAAAAGAAAACAAGACCTTCATAGATCTAGGCTGGGTTTAAAGAGGCTCTTAGAGAATACAAAACTAGATGAGCCAACAGGTTCAATTCCTATAGAATTTTAAGTCCCATCATGTAGGAATATCTAAACAGGCACTAAGTGATTAGTCTAGTCACATGTGATTAGAGAGCTGCATTTTAGAAATAAAAGTTGGGGCATGTTCCTGTTTGTGGTACGTATCATGAACAGTAATGCTACTTTTCAAGGCAATTTCAGGCGTCTTTGTTATTCTATTTCTCTAATCAAATCAAATTTGTCTTCCTCTTCTATTCTGCATGAGGCATAGGAATTGGGTGTGAGGCCCATCAGATCTCTTTTCTTGTGCGTATAAGGCAGAGGAATCGGTGTGAGGCCCTGGAATCGATCCCAACCAGCCAGTGTGCAGTTGTTGTTGTTGTTTTTTTTCCCTCTTTTTTTGTTTTCTTCCTCTTTACTTGTTTCTTTTTAATTTTATTTCTATGCGCTACTTTTTCTGTCCTGAAATTTTCCTACACTGGATTTGAGCTGTGAAGTCTTTCTGCATCATAACTCACTTGGAGCAAATAAATATAGTGCTCTTCTAAGATCTGCTAGGGCCTGCTGAATACCCTAGCAGGAGCAAATCTGATCTGATGTAAGAACCGATTGATCTGCTGTTGAATATCATTTTTACTATCCTCCAATATTTGGTTAGACCAACTGTAGAACTGATATCTTCTTCTAGATCCTACCACAAACAACCCAAATCAGTAATCTAGGGTTTGGAGGTTGTTTAATTCTCTTATATTTCAAGAAAGGAAGGCTTCAATTCTTCGGCATTGACATCATCTCTTGCAAGATGCAGTTTGGGACATTTCTGAACAGCAGCAACAGCCTTTGAGATTGTACAAATGTATAACCATCGTTGTCATCTTCCAACAGAATATTGGTAACTGTAATGCTATTATTTGTTTTGGTTTGTATTTTAATTATTCTTATCTGCTTTGCATCAAATAAATTCAGCACCTGCAACCATGGTTTGCTTTTCCCATGCATTAATCATGTGTTAGGATTAATAGGTAGTTAAATTTTTGCATATAATTAGATCAGGTTTTTAATTCACATTGTTGATTACCATTAGTTCGCATCATATTTAAATTTTGCATTCATGGATTTTGCATCAATTTGAGTTAGAATTTATCGTATTTGCATGACATCAATTATTAGCTCCCCTATGGTTATCTTACATCAATTGGTTATGTTGGTACATACAAACTGACCTCATCATCAAGCCATGTGGCAATATCAGAATTTTTTGAATTATAAGTATACTTTCAAGTCAAATAGGTTGAGTATCGATCTATCTTAAACTTTCACTTTAGCTCTATGTCGATCTGAACTGACCAGAGTTAGTTTCTGATAAAATATGATCAGTTAAGTTGTTTCCTGATCTCGACGTAAAGGATCTCAGTTCAGAATCGACGTGATCTTAAAATATAGACGATTATTTTACAACTGTCATTCAATTCAACAATAGCTATCTTTCAGTCATATTATAGTTAATCTTCATATGGATAAACAACCTATAATTTCTATACAACTAACCATTCTGATATAACAAATTAACGGTATATCAAATTCTTCTTATAGTTCAATGGTCTAAACAAATTTCCTCTATATAAAGAGAGGCAGGATATCCTCCATAAGATAAGTTAGAATTCACAAAGTTGAGATTTTACTTAATTTTTTTTAGCTCTCTCACTGAAGGGAATAAGAATCCTCACTTTACTCAAAATCTCCTCTTGCTTTCCAATTTTTTCATTTCTACTATTCGTTCCAAAGGTCCCAACTGACTTAATTATAAGAGGGTCTTAAATTGGAGGTATCTCATCAGATCTAGGACTTCTTTTACAGGTCTACTTATGGTTTACATTGAATCAATCTTCAACAGCATTCCAGCTCGATCTCGCATTAATCTTGTCATCTTTCTTTCGGAGTCTTGTGACATCAGATTGGTGTTAGAAGGAGGGCAATTCAAAATTTTTTGGTGGAAATGGTGAAGAAGGCACAGAATGATCCTTTATCCGCACCATCCTCTCTAGGAGATACTCAGAAGAATGCTCAACCTTCCATTATAGTGGATCATCAACAATTTAATCTCCTGGTTCAGTAGGTCTAAGCCCTTATTGCTGTGGTGCAATCAGTTCAGCATATCACTGAACAGCAGCAAGAAGCAGCCTCTTAAGAAGCTCAATCTCGCCACACCCAGTAACTGATTCATCAAGATCTTCATCATGATCATCTTCTTGATCGCATTGATCAATCTTGGAAAGTAGAATCTACTCCATATAGTAAAAATCATATTGGGAAGGTCTTGGATAGAAGATTCAGGATCTTGAGAAAAGATTGATGGAAATATAGTTTGGAAGCCATCCTCAAAGTGAAAAAGATTTCAATTTATGGTCTCCTTTCTTCCAAAAAATTTTAGGTGAATCGGTTCCTTCCTGGTTCAAGATGTCCATGGTGGAATTGTTTGATGGTTTTACTGCTATCATGAGATTGCAAGGGGCTTCTGATGCCTTTGTATCGTTTTTTCGATTATCCTTAAAAAATCTATGAGAATTTGGTTCTTCGGGCTCAAGCGAAGATCTATTTCTTTCTTTGAATAGTTGATGAAGTTGTTTATTACTTATTTTGATAATAATCAGGTTCATCTGAAAAATACTAATAGTCTTTTTACTATTGAACAGCAGGAGGATGAATCTCTCCAAGAATATGTGGCACATTTTAATGCTGCTACATTGGAAGTAAAAAACTTCCATGAGTCTATTGCAATGGCTGCTTTGAAGCAAAGATTTCATAATAATCGATTGATTTTCTCCCCTAATAAGAATTATGTAGACATTTATGAGCAAATATTGGTTTGGATCTAAAAAAAATGCTCAAGCTGAAGAAGAAGAGAGTATACTCCACCAGGTGAAGAAGGAAAAGAATTGAAAAAAACAGCTTCGAGAAGAAGACTGCAAAAATCAATATGGGAATGAGTTTGACCGATATCGAAAAAATTTAAGGTCTAAAAGTCCACCTCGGTGATTTGATACTTATGCCTCATTATCTGCTCCTCGAACTCAAATACTGATGGAGATCGAGGATGAAAGATATTTTTGCCGACCTAATCCCATGAAGGTCCCATCGGTGAAAAGAGATAAAAGAAAGTACTACCGCTTTCATCGACACCATGGCCATGATACTGAAGAGTGTCGGTAATTTAAAGGTGAGATCGAAGCGCTAATCCATCAAGGTTATCTCAGTAAATATGTTTGAGATCAGACAAGTCAAGCTATTCAACAACGGCAAAGGCTCGATAATGAAAATGAGCTCAATAAACCTACTATTGGAGTTATTAACATGATCTCAGATCTCGTTGGAGCTTAGGGAGCAGTTAAAGTAGTCGAAGGCCCTTCTCCAAAGCGACAACATACTGATAATATCATTTCATTTTCTGATGATGATGTCAGAGGAGTACAAACTCTCCACAATGATGCTATTGTCGTCTCTATGATAATAGCAAAATATGATGTAAAAAGAATATTAGTTGATAATGAAAGCTCCGCTAACGTGTTGTTCTATGATGCATTCTAAAAAATGAACATGTTGGATCAGTTAAAATAGGTCAGTGCTCTACTAGTTGGATTCTCTAGAGATTCTGTAGCTGTGCAAGGAGAGATTACCTTGCTAGTAATCATAGAAAGAGAACCCCACTAATCGACTGTATAGCTCATCTTTCTAGTTGTTAAAATACCATCAGCCTATAATGCTATTCTTGGCGGATCTGGATTTAATGCCCTCAAAGCTATGGTTTTTACTTATCATTTATTAGCCTGATTTTCAATGAAAGATGGAGTTGGAAGAATGCGAGAAGATCAAGTACTTGCTAGGTAGTACTTTTTAATAGCTACAAGGATGAAAAAAATCAATAGAAGCTCTATCAATTAAAGTACCTGATCAAAAGGATAAAATTGAGATCAGCAAAAATTGAGAACTAGTCGAACAACTTATTATTGTTCCTTTAGGTGAGGATCCGGAGAAGACTGTTCAGATCAGATTTCAACTAAAATTTGATTTAAAAAAAATTGATATCTTTTTTTTGAACAAACACCGATGTCTTTGACTGGTCAGACTCTGATATGTTGGAAATTTTTATCGATGTCATTGTACATAAATTAAATGTTGATTCAAAATATAAATCAGTATAATAAAAGAAAAGAAGCTTTGCCTCGGAAAAACAAAATAATAGATGAAAAAGTTGATAAGCTTCTAAAAGCTAAATTCATCAGGGAGGCACAGTATTCGAAGTGGATTGTAAATGTTGTTATGGTCAAAAAGGAGAAATAAAAAATAGAGGATTTGTGTTAATTATACCGACCTCAATAAAATCTGCTCGAAAGATAGTTTTTCTTTCTCAAGAATCGATCAACTTGTTGATACTACTTTAGGACACAAATTATTGAGCTTTATAGATACTTTTTTTGGTTATAATCAGATTAAAATAGCATCTAAGGATGAAGAAAATACAGCCTTTATCATTGAAAGAGATTTGTATTGTTATAAAATGATATCTTTTGATCTTAAAAAGGTAGGTGCCACGTACCAACTTTTGTCAATAAGATCTTCAAGCAACAAATTGACCGCAATATGAAAGTTTATGTTGATAATATGTTGGTGAAAAGCACTGAGTCAGATCGGCATATTACCGATCTAAAAGAATCCTTTGAAGAATTACGTAAATATCAAATAAAGTTCAATCCCAAACAAATGTGCTTTTGGAGTGATATAATTTTTTTTTGAATTTTCTTGTAACACAAAAAGGAATGGAAGCTAATTCTGAAAAGATCTGAGTGCTACTCGAGATGAAATATCCGAGCACAATAAAAGAGGTACAATGACTTATCAGACGGATAGCATCACTCAATCGATTCATATCCAGATCGACTGGAAAATATATCTCTTTCTTCAAAATCTTGGGGCAAATCAAAAAATTTAATTGGATGGATGAGTGTCAAACCGCCTTCGATGATCTCAAGAAATATCTTAGCATAGCTCCATTGTTATTAAAGTTGGTTGAAGATGAGAAATTATTCATGTATTTATCTGTTTTAATTAACGTCGTTAGCTCATTTTTAATCTGAGATGATGCAAGAATACAGAAATCAATCTACTATACCAGCAAATTACTTTGAGATACTGAAATTCAATATTCTAAAATTAAAAAGATGATTTATGCTTTCATTACATCCGCTAGATGACTTCAGTCTTATTTTCAAGCTCATTCTATTGTTGTTCTAACCGATCAGCCTTTGAAGTCAGTCTTGCAACGACTTGATCTATTGAATTAAATGAATTTGATATTCATTATCGATCTCGATTTTCATTAAAGGTTCAAATATTAGTTGATTTTATTATGAAATGTTCTATTTTTAATGAAGAACCGATCTCAGAAAGCCCAAGCAATATTAAAAAAAGCTCTTGTTGGGTGCTATATGTTGATGGAGCATCAAATTCGAAAGAAAGCAGAGCTGGTATGATTTTGGTTAGTTCAGAAGATGCTATTATCAGGCATGCTTTAAGATTCAATTTTGATATTTCAAATAATAAGACAGGATATGAAGTACTTATTGCAGGACTCAAAATGGTTAAAGAGTTTAGTATCAAAAGACTCAAAGTTTCTATCGATTCTCAGCTTGTCGTCGGATAGATACAAGATCAATTCGAAGTAAAAGATTCTATAATATTCCAATATTTGTAGAATGTACAAGAGTTATTAAAAAATTTTAAAGATTTAGAAGTCATACAAATATCAAGATCAGAGAATGTTCGAGCTGATATCTTGTCACATTTGGCAACATCGATTTTCTTGAGCTTAACCAAAGGATTCTTATTGATGTTCTTGAAAAGTCCAGTATCGAAGCTTTGCCAATTTTCCAAATTGAATATGAATCAAGTTGGATTGATCCGTTAATGAATTTTATTATTAAGAAAACTCTATCAACTAATCTAATTGAAGCAAGAAGAATTAAAAGATAAGCTCCATGGTATGTCATTCAAGATAATCGATTATACAAAAGATCATATTCATTTTCATTACTTCGATGCTTATAACCATCGGAAGCTGATTACGCTCTTTAAAAAATCCATAAAGGAATATGTGACGATCACTTGGGAGGCAGATTATTGGTTTACAAAGTGATTCGACAAAGTTATTATTAACCTACTATCGAAAAAGATATGATCGATTATGTTAACAAATGTGATCAGTGTCAAAAGTATGTCAATATTCAACGTTAGCCTGCAGCCAAATTTTTTTTTATTACAGCATCTTGATGTTTTGCTATATGGAGAATAGATGTTCTAGGATCTTTTTTAATGGCTATCGGACAAAGAAAATTTTTGATTATGGCTATTGATTATTTCACTAAGTTGGTGGAAGCTGAACTTTTAACACAAATCATTGAAAAAAAGATGCGAGACTTCGTTTGGAAGTCAATTATCTATCGTTTTAGCTTACCTCGAGTTATAATCATTGATAATGGACGGTAATTTGATTATCAAAAGTTCAAAGAATTTTATTCTGAGCTTCATATAGATCACAGATTTACCTCGATAGGATATCCGTAATCAAATGAAGAAGCTAAAGTCACTAATAGAACCATCCTTCAAGGTTTAAAGATCAGGCTTATGGAGGTGAAAGGTCTTTGGGCAAAAGAATTTTACAATATTTTTTGGACTTATAGAACTACACCTCGGAGGCTTATCGAAGAAACACCGTTTATGCTCATTTTTGGAGCAGAAGTTGTAATACCAATGAAAATCATCCTGCCAACGATCAGAATAGAAAACTTTCATGAAGGAAATAATTCAGGTCGGTTAAAGAGCCGATCTAGATTGAGCCGATCTAGATTTATTTGATGAAATCAGAGAAAGAGCTCGGATCTGTATGGCAACTTATAAGCAAAAAGTAGGGAGAAACTATAATGTTCGAGTAAAGCTTAAAATTTTTTATAAAGGAGATTTAGTCCATCGAGCTGAAGTCTCAAAACTCATAGAATAAAAGAAACTTGCTCCGAATTAGGAAGGATTTTACTCGGATTATAGAAGTGATTTATCTGGGAGCTTACCAAATTGAGAAATTGGATGATATAGTTATTCCGCGAATATGGATTGTTGAAAATCTTAGAATGTACTATCAATAAAATCTTTCAATAAAGCTTTCGGCTTTTGTCTCAATAAAAATAAATTACAGATTATTTCAATGAAGGTGGTTTTGTGAAATTTTTTTTTTTCATCTAAACTAGATAGGTGATAATTGATCCAATGAGGATGATAATAGATGAAAATCACATCTAGACTGGATCGGTGTCAAATCGATCGAAAGAAGTAAATCTATCCAAACGAGGCTACGATGTCTAGCCAAATGAGGATGGTTTAAAGAATCTCATCTAAATGAGATCATTAAGTCTGATCGAACAAGGACTAAAAAAGGTTAAGTGTCCAAACGAGGATGGAAAGAGCCGAATTAAGACTATAACAATCCTAACCAAACTAGGATCCGATCTTCGGATTGGACCTCACATAAAAGATGATAAATTCAACAAAAATCTAATGAAAAGTATCTAGATCCATGGCCAGGGCTTTGCGACATCGGTTTAAAGCAATTAATGATCAAAGTCACAGAATGGCATCATAGGTCAAAGTCCTATAGACAAAATGACCCGATCTGCCACTTTGCACTTGAATGAAGGTATTTCTAGAATCTTTACAATGAATTATCAAAGGTTGATTTATTTCTAGTTAATTGATTTGATTTAGTTTACTTCAATGATAAGCTTACATGATAAGTTTAGCCATATCAGCTTTATTATTAATTTGACTGAGATTGGTCAATATTTGTTGGTGCTTTAATTATTTGCCCAACTGAAGTCAAATGGTGTTTATCTGTAATTATTTGACTGAAGTATGATGATGGTCATCAATTATGAATGACGTGAATTAGTTTTTCGAATCATTAAATCCAAGATTGGGTTAATTAAGATTGGTAATATCCGATGCAGAGAGAAAATGACATACTTTAAAAAAGTTCATTTCATTGATGTCAAAAGTATTTATAAAAGCCCACATCGGGCTAATACAAAAGTTTAAATAACTAAAAAAGGAGAAGAAAATTACAATGATAATTCAAGTGTTAGCTTGAGGAATATTTGTTGGAGGAGCTGGAGCAGGATCCTTATCGGTCAATTTCATTAGAATGACTTCGATAATTGGGACCTTAGCTAGACTGGCTGGGACTTCGATCGAAGGCACGTCAGCAGGAGGGGTAGCAGGTGGCGTCGTAGTACGAACCTCGGAAGTAGCTATATAAGTCACCTCGGATGCTCCCGTCAGAGTTGCCTCCATGGTAACCTTGCTGAGTCAAGGTTAGGAAAGAGTTTTATAATCAAACTCCTGCAACTCAGGAAATCGTAGTTAAAGGCCCCTTATAATCTTTGATGACCTTTGAAATGTGCTCTTTATCTTTATTGAGCTGCCTTTGATATGAAAGGAGGGCCACGTTGCGCTTCTCAATTATCGACTCAACCTCTTTCAATTTGGCCTTCAGCTCTGAAGTTTTCTCGGTCTGTTTCTATAGCTTATCTTTCAGATTATTTATCTGACGTTGGTTGTTTAGGAGCTACTGGTTCTTCTCCTTTATTATATCCATCATTTTCTGGAGTTGACTTTTTAGTCCCTCAGCAAGTTCAATTTCTTTGGCAAGCCTTTTTCTTTGCTATCTTCTTGGCCTCTTCGGCCACTTTTTTGACCTCATTCTCGACCTTGAGCCTCTTTTCTAGAGATTTTTATTTTCAAAGAACCATGTCAGGTGCTCATTAAGCAACCTGAAGAACATGGCCAACTGCAAAAAGAAAAATGTGAATACATTTAGATTGGTAAAGAGCTGATGTAAGAGAAAAAGGGAAAGAAGCAGAGAAGGATGAAATTTACATCCAAAATACTGTTGAACCCGTAGTTTATTATCTGCTCGATGGAGAGGACTCTCTTTTGAGTATCCAAATCCTTCTGAGGCATCATCTTATACAGTAGATCTCTACCAAGTCTTGGTGTCTCCAGAAGTGACGCTTTAGAGAGGTCGATCCTCTCCGATGAGGTAGATGGTGGATTGGCATCGAGAATTTGAGATCTCAGACATTGCTTTGTCAGACGAGTTGACTTCGTCGACGTTGAAGGAGGTGCCGGAGAAGAAGCTTGCCTTGGGCATGCAGATGCCTCTTTTGGACAAGCCATCTCGGTGGACTGTCGGGATTGATGTTTGACCATTGGTGGTACAACAGAGATTGGGACAGCATCCGAATCTATTGATATGGCCCCAGATGAAGATCAGGGGGCAACCAACCTAGAAGGGACAGCAACCTCCTTACTCCTCTTCGGGGCAGGTTGACCTGTTGAATCTTATTTTTTTTCTTTGCATCAGCCTTCCTCTTTGGATCGAACTTCATTATTACTATGATGAAAAAATAAATAAATAAATAAATAATGATGAGAAATAGAAAGTGATATTGAAATTGGCTTATCCTAGAGAGAGATTTGATTGATGCCGATGTTAAATAAAGATTGATCGATCATTAGTATGCTCAGTTTGGGTACCTTCATACCCAATAGTTCGATAAAAGCCTCCTCATCCCCAGATAGTATTTCATTATTGGAGTTTTATTTGATTTCAAGCTTACGTTATTTGTAGCTGAAATCCCATAGAATGTTGGAAGAAATAAAGAAAAAATGATTTTTTTAGTTATGTATAGAAGATGGAAAGGTATTACCAAATTTACATTTAAGATGAGGTAAAAAGTACCACTAGTCTTTTTCATCAGGATGTTTCTTTAGGACGAATAATGTTTTAAAGAGAGAAATGCTAAGTTTTATGATGGAGAATTTATAGCAAATAATGAATATCATGATCATCCTAATGGCATTGGAGGTAACTTGGGTCAGATGGAGTCTATAGAAATCCAAAATATTATGGAAGAAGGGATGTAAGGAAAATCGAAGTTCAAAACGAAGAGTCTTATCATAAAATACAACACAACTTTCTGAAGGTTCAGTAATCCAATTATCCCAGCCTAGAACTATGAGCTGATCGAGATCGATCAAAATAGATTGTTCAGTATCAGGATTGAAATAATCCAAGAATCCTCTTATGGGAGATTTTGAATCCTCCTGACTTGAGGTACTAACTTCGATCGTTGCTCGAGATGAAGTTTTCACTTCAAATTCAAGCAACGGCTTGGTCGATCGAGGTACACGATCATGCTGACTCATCTCACTACTATCGGAAGATATTTTTTGAAAGAAAAGAGAAAGAGAAACAAATGAAAAGAGGAAAACAAATGAAAAGGCAAAAGAAAGAACTGTCCAGGAGAGAAAAGTGCGATTAAAAAGACCTAAAATCCTAGAGTTACACGAAAAAGAAGTCAAGAATAAAGAAGTATACCTAATAGACAAAGAAGAGATTCTGAGGAAGCTTTCAAGGAACTTTTCTTTAACTTTAATGGTCTCTTCTCCGACTTTGGCGATGCTGAAAGATCCCCTCTTCGACGTTAATGGTGCTAAAAAAGCTCTGGAAGAATTTCGACGGAGCTTTCGCACAGAGAAAATAGTAAAATTATTTTCAAACAGAGTACAGACCTATTTCTAAAATCATCAATGATTCAGATCAATAAGCTATACTATCAGATCAATCGATTCGATATACCTCTTTTTGATTAAGCCACGCAGGTCTGATCTATATAACAACTGAGGTAATCAATGGCAGTCTGATACATAGCGCATGCACATCTGGGCATAACCGTTCAGATAATAATGAGCTTCCGATTCTCTAAATACTCATAATTATTGAATTCGATGAATTATTTTTGAAAAATGATATGTCGCTTCGAATGCTTAAAAAATTAATATTCTCAACCGCTGGCTGTACGATGTATTATACCGACAGCACAAGTCAAATAAGATTTTTTGAATTGACTTTCCACATCTGATATGAAGAACTCAAGTTCGGGCCTGAAAAGTGGGGGCATGTGTTGGTATATACAAACTGACCTCATCATTAAGCTACGTGGCAATATTAGAGTTATTTGAATTATAAGTATACTTTCAAGTCAAGTCGGTTGAGTATCGATCTGCCATAAACTTTCGGTTTAGCTGTATTGATTTGAACGGACTAGAGTTAGTTCCCGATAAAATATAATCAACTAGGTTGTTTGCCAATCTCGGCGTAAGGAATATCGGTCCAGAATCACGTGATCTTAAAACACGAATAGTTACCTTACAACAGTTATCTAACTCAACAACAGCTGTCTTTCAGTCATGCTATAGCTAATGTCTACATAAGTAAACAATCTACGATCTCCATATAACTGACCATTCTGTTATAACAAACTAACGGTTTAACAAATTCTCCTAATGGCCTAAGCAAGTCCCCTCTATATAAAATGAGGTAGGATATCTTCCACAAGGTAAGTTAGAAATCATAGAGCTAAGATTGCTGAATTCTTTTCAGCTCCTCCAGTGAAGGGAACAAGAGTCCTCATTCTACTCGTTCAAAATCTCTTTTCTTACCTTTCAGTTTTTTTATTTCTACTATTCGTTCTCAAGGCTCCAGCTGACTTAATCATCGGAGAGTCGTAAATCGGAGGGTATTCCATCAGATCTAGGACTCTTTTGAAGATCTATTTGTGGTTTGAATTGAATCGATTTTCAACAGCATTCCAGTTCGATCTTGCACCGATTTTGTCATCTTCTGGAGCCTTGTGACACTAGGTTCCACCTTTCTTCTGTTCAAGTCCTGATCACCAATGGCAGCTAAGTACGTTGTCCCATGAACTGGACAAATGCTTTACCAAATAAAAATCCCTCTTTCTTGTCACCTCGAGCAGCTATTAGTGCATTGAGGCATGGTTGGCTTTTCTTGATGTGGGTAAAAGGGAAAGTGACTGAAGGGTATGACTATTGCCATGTACCTCTGCTTATGGGATATCAATTTAGGGGATGTGCATCCTTACTTTGGGGAACAATGCTCCACAATATCGTAAATGTTTTACGTGGTGCCTCCCATGTAGTCATATTTTTATGATTTTAACATTGTGAGGCTTTGATCCAGGAGGATAACTGAACTTGTTGCATCACAATTTGGCCATTTCAAGTACATCTAGATGGGGTCTGGGAGCAAGATATGCTATATCAAGGATTTAATCATGCATTGAAATATTTGAAGGTTGTAACTTCTAATATGGAAGGAATTTGAAAATGTGATGGAAGGCAAAGTTGTTATAGAAATTGAGATATGGCTTCCTTCCAAATTTGATATTTTTTATAGTTTGTTTCTATTTTAAAAATTTAACCCAATTAGGAGAGAGATTCAATCTGGATTCTGAAAGAGAAGACCTCATTGATACAATTAGAGGGCATGCATTACAATTTTGTACCGAAGAAAGTAAAAAGTGCGTTACCCTACTTTCCAACTCTTTTTAACTGGCATAGGAATTTGATCCAAATTTGGAGATTTGAACCTCATTAATATAAATGGAGTTGTTTTAAGCCAGTTTTTGTAAAAAGATAAACTAATAAAAATATAAATGTTTTAGAATTGTGCTTTCAATTTTTTTTATTAATCTATAATATTTTTTGAGAGGTCTGAGTTTAGTAGGTTGATTTTTTTTTTTTTTCTAATCGGATTAAGTTGGTATTAGAGTCCATAATCCTATATTTATGAAGTATATCAAAGGTGAAATCGGTAATGGCTGCTACATCTATCCCAGTAGATAACGATGGAAAGGGATGCCTTACCTAGAAATGTGGATTATATTAACTCACCAAGCTTGTGTCTCAATTAATGCTTTCAATTTCCAGACCTGCAACTTCTATCTTGGAGAGGAGTTCTTGATTAATGCTCGTAGAACATAAGAAAACACTGATTTTATGACTGCTGCACAAGCAAAAGGCGGACTAATGCTTGCAAATAGTTTGTTCTATTGATGTTCAAAGCGGTAAATACTTCCCAGAAAGGATGAATTCATTAATCACAAGATGGGAAGTAGGCGTTTCCCTGTCACAAACTTCCATTTAGCGAGAGTTAAATCCTCCAAATAGGTGAAGTCTTGATCTAGGAGGATCATCAGATCTATTGTGGACCAATACTGTAGCACCCCACCCCCCTAAGGATATAGAAGCTGAACTGAGTTTGACCAGCATGTTATGCCATGGTTTACAAGACACTAATTAATCCCGTTCATCTACCAATAACCTGTCCTCACTTAGTTCAATCACTCTTTTAATCTGTTACACAAGCATTTCAAAATAAGTTAGAAATTTTCAAACTCAACTCGAGATGTTACATAGGCTTCAGAAGCACAGCACGTCTAATATCAATTTGGTTTACACAACTTCAATATATGATACATACCAAATATACCTCTCCCACCACTTAGACTCATACAAGTCATACAAATATTTACATAGATAATATCCCAAAAAGATACACTTCTTACAAGCTACCATGGCCAACCTTTCTAATGAAAATGCTGATGCTGTAACTTTTATGCTGAGCTATAGTATTTTAAGCTTGCCAAGAGAAAAAGAAAAGAAAATATATAACGAGACCTAAGTCCTAACGAGTGAGTACTCGATCTAGTAATGAAAAAACAGGAAAGTTTATTTGTAATGCTCATAATAACATATATCTTACACTGTTGATATATTATTGAATTTTTTGTATGTTAAGTAGAAATAAATTATGTAAAAGATCATTTTAAATAAAAGCATCCGCTACTGTCGACTACATCACGGCGCACCCCTATCATGGCAGTTGCGGTGCTTTTGGTACTGTAGAGTCTCTACGGGCATAATTGTTGGTAAGGAGGTGTCGACTGAATTGGTTGTCTCACAGCTGATATTATAACACACAAACTGGTTGTCTCACAGCTGATAATATGGCACACCTCATAGGTTGATCACTTCTATGGATAATTTTTTTTTAAAAAAAAATATTCTCAAATAAATCACCAAAATATTTTTAAGCTATTTCAAAGCATTTTCAAACTAACAATGCTATGCTGTCCAAATCAACTATGCATATACATACATATTCTTTAATAACCTATCAATGGAAGATCATCTCCTGTTTCCTTGCTTGCATACATATACATAAGTAGTAAAATAATAAAAAATTAACTTACTTATTAAAGTAAGTGCTTTACATAGCAAAAATATAGTGAAAACTATCAAGGTTAGATAAAAAATCACTCACCTCTTAGTAACTACAGCACTATCTTAAAGCTTGATTCTCCCAAAGTACTTCAGGAGCCTTCTTCTCCTATAGCATGGATACACACTAATTAATACATTACTACATGATATGGGAATATGATTATGCATGCTTTACTCTTATGCTTAATTCTTAGCCATTCTAGCTCTTGTTTTGGTTTTACTTTGCTTGCCCTAACTTAGGATTAATTACGTCTCTACATAGCCTCAATAATTTTCAGTATTTTCACTATTTTTCTTCTTCATAATCTATTTTAATTCAGCTAAACACAAATCCAACTTATTACTGAAACACTTCAGAAATTTCAAAAAGATGGGTTGGAGGCAGCACTTCTTCCTTTAATTTCAAGTTTAACTTTAGAATTTAACTCATCAAAATACTACATCGGATAGAAATAATTCAGAATTCAATTTAAATCTGGTCTAGAGTTTAGAATTATTACCTCAAATAATTGATATCCTACTATCCTCAAAATAGTTTCCAGTTTTCCTCAAAATCAACTACTTCCCTCTTTCAAACCAACTTATCACTACTTCATCTCTTCATAGCTGAATTTTTCTTGATTTTTGACTAAGAAAATCATCTTCTCTTGTCCTCTTTCCTTTTGTAACCCTTCTGATTTACTAAAGAACCTCAAGCAGCTGAAGATAGGGACTAATGACTGATGTTTTGGAAAAGAATAATTTAAGAAATTATTGCTAGATGTCTAACCCACAAAAAGCCAACAAATAGCTTACTTCTCCTGTTATTTCTTTATATTAAAAAGATGTTGAGCTAACCCTTTAAAAATCATTTTTAAATTATAACTTGAAACACGTCGGTTGAATCCCGCTTTTCAGAATTTTTCGCAGGTTAGTCGACTCAGTCCAAAATTTAGTTGACTCAGCATAAAACTTAGTCAACCTAGCTACGTGCCATTCAAAATTTTTTGAAACTTCCACTTTTTGTCCGGCACACCCCTCTGAGACTTAGTCGACTCACCCTCTATTTAAGCCGGCTAAGTGGCAGAAATTGCTCTAATCATGAGTATTTACCACTAAATTGTTATGCTTAAATTATATAAGATATTCCTCAAAATATCAACTCATTCTAGGATTAATACGCATCAAAATTCAACTTGCATATTGCCATGATCAATCTAATTTTTTTCGATCATTTTTTCTTCTTAACCAACAACTAGATTTATACTTCACTACTACTACCTAATTAAATATTTAAATGCTCAAGTAAATCATAGATGAAATGCTATGCCACATATGCATGATTGTAAAGTACAAGTGCAAGTTTCTCAAACTACTACAGTACTGATTCGGGATGTTATATTTCCTTCCCCCTCAAAAAAAATTCATCTCGAAATTCTGTTACTTTGAGTCTGAAATAGATATGAATATTTATTTTCCATTTCATCTTCTCTTTCCTATGTAACTTCTTCCGTATTATAGTTCTGCTAAAGAACTTTAACCAAAGATATAACTCGAGCGTGTAGCTGCCTTTCTTCTCTACCCAAAATCTACACTGATTTCTCTGGATAAGATAAATTTTCTTCCAATTTGATTGGCTTGGACTGTAGAACATGGGAGGGATCTGAAATATATTTGCACAATATAGAAACATGAAATACATCTCAGATGGGCCAATATGCCTTGGATTCAACTTTTCTCTTCTTCCAAATCATAGTATACCCTTCCAAGGAGAAACTTTAAGAAACACTTTATCACTCACATTGAAAATCCTTCGAATTTGTTTACTTTTTCTATCTATCTTGTGCTGCTTGTAGTTTTTCTTTGATTAATCTGATCTGGTCTGTAGTGATTTATACTATTTTTGGTCCCCAAAATTTTCTTTCTCCTTCATCCCAACACATTGGAGTTTTGCACTTCCTGCCATATAAAGCCTTATATGGTGCTGCACCTATACTAGAATGATAACTGTTATTGTATGCAAATTCTATTAGCGGTAAGTGCTTATCCCAACTATCAGAAAACTCCATGATACATGCCTATAGCATATGTTCTAAAGTTTGTATTATCCTCTCTGACTCCCCATTAGTCTATGGATAAAAAGTAGTATTAAACCTCAATCGGGTACCCAAAGCCTTCTACAACTCTGACCAAAATTGTGAAGTAAATCGAGGATCTCTATCTGACATAATTGAAATGGGCACTCCATATCTACTAATAATTTCATCAACATATAACTTTGCTAATCTGTCTAGAGTAAAAGTGGTCTTGATAGAAAAAAATGAGCAGACTTAGTCAATATATCAATAATTATCCATATTGCATCATTACCTTTCTCTGTCTTTGGAAGGCCTACTACAAAATCTATAGTGATGCGCTCCCACTTCCACTCAGGGATAAAGAGCGGTTGCAACTTTTCAGTTGGATGCTGATGTTCTACTTTTATCTACTGGCACACCAGACACTTGGATACATATTCAGGTATCTCTCTTTTCATATCAGTCCACCAATAATTTTATTGGATAGTCCGATATATTTTGGTGCTTCCTGAGTGCAAGGCATAAGCTGAGCAATGGGCTTCCTCCATTATCTGTCTTCTAAGATCCCCTATCTTTGGAACACAAACACGATCCTTGTACATTAGAATGACATCTTTTTTGATTGTAAAATCTATCTGTTGCCCATTCTGTACAGTAGCTATAATCTTCTTTAACTGAGGGTCTTAAACTTGAGCTTTACTTATTGCATCAACCAATGTAGGCCTAACTTGAAAATTAGCTAACAAGGCTCCAGAATCTTCCACTATTAGCTTAGCATTCAGTGCCCTCAGCTCCAATATCAATGGCAAGTACACAGCTTTAATATGAGACAAGGTGGCTGTAGATTTTTGGCTCAATACATCTGCTACTACATTAGCTTTCCCAGGATGATACTCAATTATACAATCATAATCTTTAATAAGCTCAATCTACCTTCGCTGCCTAAGATTCAATTTCTTCTGAGTTAACACGCATTTTAAACTTTTATGGTCAGTAAAATGTTGACACCTTTTCCTATAGAGATAATGTCTCTACACCTTAAGGGCAAATACAACTGCAGCAAGTTCTAAATCATAGGTGGGGTAATTCAATTCAGGGGGTCTAAGCTGTATAGAAATATAGGCAATTATCTTTCCATACTGTATCAACATACACCCCAATCCTTTGTGAGAAGCATCACTATATATCACATAACCACCACCACTGGAAGGAAGAGTAAGTACCGGAGTAGTAGTCAATCTTTTCTTGAACTCCTCCATGCTTTTCTGACATTCATTATTCCATTCAAATTTAACATTTTTTCGAAGCAATGTTGTCATGGGAGATACAGTAATTGAAAAATTCTCAATAAATCTTTGATAATAACCTGCCAAACCTAAAAAACTTCTCACCTCAATCGGGCTAATGGGTATCTCCCAATTTACAATAGCACCAATTTTCTATGGATCCACCAATACACCTTCTATTGAAATCACATGCCCAAGAAAACCTACTCTATCTTTCCAAAATTCACTTTTACTCAATTTAGCATATAACTGCTTCTCTCGAAGGATCTGTAAAATAATTCTCAAATATTTTTTATGTTCTGTCTCATCTCTAGAGTATATTAATATGTCATCAATAAAGACAATCACAAATCTGTCTAAATATTGCTAAAATATCCGATTCATTAAACCCATAAAAGTTGTTGGAGCATTTGTCAAACTAAATGGCATTACTAAAAATTCATAGGGACCATACCTGATTCAAAAAGCAATCTTTAAGACATCCTCCTCTTTAATTTTTAGTTGATGATATCCAGATCTGAGATCTATCTTTGAAAATACTCTGGCTCCCTGAAGCTGATCAAACAAATCATCAATATGCAGCAGCGGATAATTATTTTAGATAGTTACCTTATTAAGTTGTCGATAATCAATACACAACCTCATGGTGCCATCCTTTTTTTTAACAAACAATATTAGAGCTCCTTAGGGTGAGATACTTGGCTTGATAAATTTTTTATCTAATAATTCTTATAATTATGTCTTAAGCTCTCATAGTTCTACTGGAGCCATTCGGTATGGAGTTCTGAATATTGGTCTGGTACTTGGTATCAGATCAATACCAAACTCTATCTCTCTGTTTGGTGGCAACCCTGGAAGTTTCTCTAAAAAAATATCTAGAAATTCACAAACCACTAGAATATTTGCCAGATTTGGCTTGCTTACTTCTGTATTAACTATGCATGTTAAATATACTTCACACCCTTTTCCAAGTGATCCACTAGTTGCTAATGCTGAAATAATATATGATGAAAGTGCCCACCATTCACCTGTAAAACATATCTCTGCCATCTAAAATCTGAAAAACCACTTCTTTTCTAAAATAATTTACCTTCGTCCGATGTGCAGATAACTAGTCCATTTTTAAAATAGCATCAAAATCATGCATATCTAGAAGAATCAAATCTGCTACCAACTCATACTCATCTAATCAGATTGGACAGCCCCTGAACACCTGAACTACAATAAATGGCTCTCCTACTGGCATAGATACTACCAAACTACAATCTAATGGGCTCAAACTTTTAGTGATATGCATGGAAAATACAGTTGACACATATGAATGTGTGGACCCAGGGTCAATTAATATGTATGCATCATGATTACATATGGATAATTTATCTATCACCACATTAAGAGTAGCTTGTGTTTCTTGCCTGTCATGGCATATACCCTTGCTTCTGCCCTTAATCTACCTGGCATGACCTCCTGTCTACTGGTACTAGTCTTTCCCTGATTTGCTGAAGCATTCAAGTTATAATTGCCACCCCTTATCGAAAATCTTCAAGAAGCATTCGACCCTGATGGAAGACCTCTGACTTGACCATAATTAAGGCAATCCTTCCACTGATGATCCATCTGTCCATAATTGAAACATCATCTAAATCTTCTTCTACATTCTCCATGATAGAATTTACCACGATTACCACTCTGAGGGACCTGGTGAAGGAAATGTAGGTAGTGCTATGCATACAATTTCAAAATTTTTATACAGCAGAAGAATAAGATTAAACTATTTAATCAAAATTACATGCATAAGATCTAATCTAGACTATCATATCATAAAGAAAATATGAAATATGATGCACTTTAGATCTGAAAATAAAAATACACATCGATCTCATCGATGCTAAAATTCTAGATCTAACTATTAGATCTAACGGTATGATCAAAATAGGTTAGAGATGATTACCAAACCAATTAGATTTTGATCTTCTCTAGTCCAATACTTGGAGAGGGTGTTCCTCAAATTACTCACAGTCACACAAAGTCATCTGGCTTCTACAAAAAAAATTCTTGCGAAGACTGATGCAGATCAGAGACTTGGAGGTGCTAGCCTGCAAGCAACTTTGACAGTTGATTTCTTCCTTCTTCTTCAAGCAACTTGGACACTTTAAAGCAAGAGAGGATCTAGAGGAGGAAGAGAGGAGGAGGAGAAGAGACTCTGAAAATAAAAATCAGCAAGAGAATTGATCATAGGATGTCCAAGAGAGAGGATCCCTTTATATAGACTAAGAATTAGGGTTTTTACAAGGAAGGGCACCAATAGTCCATGCCAAAATCACCTTTTGGCATCTCAAAAAATTTTAAAAAAATCACTAGGATGTGGAGAAGGATTCTAAAGTCTCACAGACTAAAGGATTCTCCAAGAAAAATAAGAAAAAAATAATATAGCACCTACAATATTTCATGTATGAAAAATCTTTTTCCTAGTTTATATCTTATCTCTAATTCAGATAGCATTGGAATTAGGTAAGAGATAAGATTATGACTCATCAAATATTACCATCCACTCTTATTGGACCCTCTATCATGATACCAAAAATCACAACCCAAATCCAATTAGGCGTGGAGAAACTATCATGGGTTTAGGAGTGGCGCAAGAGATAAGGATAGAGTCTAAGTTGACAAGGACTCTTCATTTTTAATTCTGATTCTAATCCAAATCAAATTTGAATTGAACCTCCTAATAAAAATGAATCTAATCCAATTAGAAACCCAAATATCTCATCAAATTTTTAATCCAATTAGAAATTAGTTAAGTCCAAACTTTGATCGAATCAGGATCAGATTTTTTTTGTAATCAGGATTGATCATATCAAATCCAATCTGAGTCGAACTGAATCTCATTCAATTAGATTTGATCCAAAGCTCTTTGCTCAATCAAATTGAGTTAATTAGTAATCTAATTACTAATAAATTTTATAAAAGTAGTAGGTCCTAATCCTAGTGGGACTCTACTCCAGAGTCCCAGTCCCAGTAGGACTCCTCACCAGAGTCACAATCCAATTGGACTCTTCAGCCATCTGATCTGACCAAATCTTCTAATATGTGTGATCCCATAGGTTTGAACTTAGGTCGATAGTATAAGAACAACTTTCTATACTAATCGATATAACCATCTAGTAATGGTGATCCGATGACCGGATAGGTCAAAGTATTACAAAACAACCTTCTAGAATCTACTGGCATATGGTTACCGTATAATTCATTTCTTTGACCCAAATATTTAAGGTGATCTAGGATTTAACTATCAACCCTAATTAAGTCAATCATATTGTATTTCAACCTTTCAAATCTATCACATGGGTTACCCTGGCTAAAGTTTTACTAAATTGAAATACATTGATGTTGCTCCCTAGATTGATTTTGATGATTACAAAACAGATTGAAGGGGTACTAATAATTTTTGATTTGAAAAAGTCTTTGTGCTCTTCAGGGGCAAAATCATAATTTTATCAAAACCCTGATTTAATAGTATCATTTGGTAGAACAAAAGATTTGTGATCTATTGGCAAAAATTTCATCATTTTTGGACTTGTATTTTTGAAGTTATGCATGTTTGAAATCCATGAGTCGACTCATGAGTCAGCTCATGGCACAATGAGCAGTTTGACACGCTGAATTTTTGGCTTGGCACGGCCTGTGAGTCGACTCATGAGTCGACTCTCAAGGCATGAGTCGACTCATGAGTCGACTCCTGCAGTTTTAGGCCAAAATTTACAGAACCCTGTTTTCTGGTTGCTTCAACAGAGGTCGACTCATGAGTCGACCCCTGAGGCATGAGTCGACTCATGAGTCGACCCCTGCGATGGGATTTTTCCACAACGGCTAGTTTTTAACCCATTTTAAGTACTTTTAATGCTCATTTAATATGGTCTAACGGCTCTTTTTCAGCCTAGAATGTTTTCCTCTATTTCTTAAAGCTATAAAAGGATTCAAAGGTGGGAAACAAACAACAAGAAGAAAGAGAGAAAGCAAGAGATTAAAAAGAAAAAGAAGAGCATTCAAGAGAGCATTCAAGAGCATTCAAAAGAGAAAAAGATTTCTCAAGCCAACTTTTCAGCCCTAATCAAGAGCTCATTTAAAGCTTTCAAGAAGCCATCAATCCAAGCTCACCAACTCCTCAAGCGCTCAATCAACTCTCCATTCACTTTGAGGAAATCCAAAATGGGGCTTCTTCTCTTGAGTAAAGTGTATTTAAAGTTATATTCGCTCATTAAAGGAGCTTTTCTTGTACTTATTTATGCTATAAATTGTTTTACTCATTTTGAGTGATTATTTTTGTTTTGGAGGGGTTCCAAAATAAGGGAAGGTTGATCCGAACCTAGAATCGGAGTGTATTGGGTTGGCTTGTACCCGAGAAATAAGTGGACTAGCTTGGGATAGCTAGTGTCGGAGTTTCCGACGTTTGTATTCGGGTTGAATACAAGTTTAGTGGATTGGAATTTCCAAGTAGGAGCTTGGGGAGTGGATGTAGGTGCAAGGTTGGCACCGAACCACTATAAATCTTTTGTTTGTGGTGTGCATAATTGCTTCTCTTTAACTCTTCATTATTACCTTGCATTCTTGCTTTAGGCAATTAATCTTGAACTAAGGTCATTCTCCTCATTCATTTAGCTATTGACAAATATTTTTCATAAGTCATTAGTTAAGCTTAAAATTTTTAGAAACCCAATTCACCCCCCCCTCTTGGGTTGCATAGCTGGGCAATAAGTGGTATCAGAGTCTGGTGCTCTAGCCCATCTTTGATCTAAACAATCAATGAGCCAAAGATCTATGGCAACCCACGTCGGTACTTCTCTAGCCGAGGGGCAATCCACCAACCGACCTTCACTTTTCAATGGGTCTAATTACACCTATTAGAAAGCTCGGATGAAAATATTCATACAAGCACTTGACTATGATATGTGGAGTATCATAGTGAACAGTCCTCACACACCCACTAAAATTATAGATGGTGAGGAATCAACCAAACTCGAGAAAGAATGGGATGAGGTTGATAAAAAGATGGCCCAATTAAATGCTAAAGCAATGAATGTACTTTATTATGCTCTTGATGCAAACGAATTTAATCGCATTTCTACTTGTTCTTCTGCTAAAGAAATATGGGATAGGTTAGAAGTAACCCATGAGGGAACCAATCAAGTAAAAGAGTCTAAAATAAACATGCTTGTGCATAAATATGAATTGTTTAAAATGGAGCATGATGAGTCCATAACTGTAATGTTTACTCATTTTACTGATATCATTAATGGTTTAAAGAGTCTTGGTAAGTCCTATACTAACAGTGAGCTTGTAAGAAAGATTCTCAGGTCCTTGCCAAGAACTTGGGAAGCCAAAGTGACTGCCATCCAAGAAGCGAAGGACTTGAATACTCTACCTCTAGAAGAGCTTCTTGGATCTTTGATGACTCATGAGCTAAGCATGAAGCAACATCAAGAGGAAGAAGTCAAAAAGAAAAGAATCATTGCCCTCAAATCCACAGCTCCTCCTGATGAAGAAACTGATGACACTGAAGATGAAGAACAAGATGAAGAGATGGCTCTCATCATCCGAAGATTCAAGAAATTTTTGAGAAAAAGGAAACAGGGGATGAGAAAGAGGCCATTCACAAAAGGGGAACAAAGCAAAGAAAAAGAGAAAGACCAACCCCTTATCTGCTACGAGTGCAAGAAGCCGGGACACTTCAAATCCGAATGTCCACAACTGAAGAAAGGTCCCAAGAAGTTCAAGAAGAAGGCCATGATGGCCACATGGAGTGCGAGTGATGACTCAAGCTTCGATGAGGAAACCTCAACCGAACAAGCCAACCTGTGCCTTATGGCACACGAAAATGAGGTAATTTTCGAAACCCCTACTGATTTTACTTTTGAAGAATTGCATGAAGCATTCTATGATTTAGTTGATGAATTAAAGAAACTAGGGATGAAAAACAAAGAGCTGAAATTGAAAAATCAATCCTTAGTGAAATAAGCTGAAAACTTTTCAATTGAAAAATCCACCTTGCTTCAAAAAAATCAAAGCTTAAAGAATGAAATTGCCAAGCTAAAACCAATAGTAGAAAAGTTCACCTTAAGTTCAAACAAACTCAATATGATTCTTGATAATCAAAAAGCCGTATATGATAAGGCTGGACTTGGCTATAACCCCTTGAAGAAACAAAAATATCTGAAAAATATTTATGTAAACTCTTTAAATAACAAGTCTACCAATATTACTTATTTCAAATATGGTAGAGTAGGACATAAGTCATACACTTGCTTCTTTGACAAATCTGCAAACTCAACTATAAAGAAAATATGGGTTCCAAAAGGAACCATTTTGACTAACCAAAAAGGACCCAAGAAAGCTTGGGTACCTAAAACAAAAACTTAACTTTTGCTTGCAGGTGTGTCTAGCATCCCAAGGAGGAAACAGGAAATGGTATCTTGACAGTGGATGCTCGAGACACATGACTGGTGATGAATCACAATTCATCACGCTTGATGCTAAGGATGGAGGGATGGTCACCTTTGGAGACAATGGCAAAGGAAAGATCATCGGGATAGGTAACATTGGTATCACTCCCTCCAAATACATTGAAAATATTTTGCTAGTTAATGGTTTAAAGCATAATTTACTTAGTATTAGTCAATTTTGTGATAAAGGGTATAAAGTTGTTTTTGAATCATCTGTCTGCATAGTAACTAGTCCTATTAACGATGGCATTAAATTTATTGGACATAGACATGGCAATGTTTATATGGTAGATTTAAATGATTTAGCCAAACTAAACATGCAATGCCTAGTTTCCTTGAATGCTAAAGTTAATGAGACTAGTTGGCTTTGGTATCGTAGACTTGCACACATTAGCATGCATTCTCTTTCAAAATTAATTAAGAAAGAATTAGTTCTTGGCTTGCCTAAACTGAATTTTGAAAAAGATAGAATTTGTGATGCATGCCAACTAGGTAAACAAACACGAGTTTCATTTAAATCCAAAAATATTGTTTCAACTTCTAGACCTTTAGAGCTTTTGCATATGGACTTATTTGGACCAACTAGAACCACTAGCCTAGGAGGAAAACGATATGGTTTTGTAATTATAGATGATTACTCTCGTTTTACTTGGGTTTTTTTTTTAGCACACAAAGATGAAACTTTTCATATTTTCACTAAATTTTACCGAAAAGTCACTAATGAAAAGAGATTTTCAATTCAAAATATTCGAAGTGATCATGGAACTGAATTTGAAAATCAAGACTTTGAAAACTTTTGTGATGAAAATGAAATTGGCCATAACTTCTCTGCTCCTAGGACACCCCAACAAAATGGGGTAGTTAAAAGGAAAAACAGAACCTTAGAAGAAATGGCCCGTACCATGCTTTGTGAAAGCAACCTTCCAAGATATTTTTGGATGGAAGCAATTAACACAGCATGTTACATTTTAAATCATGCTTTGATTAGACAAATTTTAAAGAAAAAACCCCCTATGAACTTTGGAAAGAAAGAAAACCAAATATTGTATATTTTCATATTTTTGGGTGCCGATGTTTTGTGTTAAATAATGGTAAAGAAAGACTTGGTAAATTTGATGCAAAATTAGATGAAGCAATCTTTCTGGGTTACTCCTCCACTAGTAAAGCTTTTAGAGTTTTTAACAAAAGAACTTTAGTAGTTGAGGAGTCCATACATGTTGTTTTTGATGAATCTAACGATCTTCCTTCAAGGAAGAATGAGGGTGTTGATGATGCAGATCCTCTAATAGAAGGAATGAAGGAGATCACTCTGAAAGATTCAACAACTCCAGAGGACGAGGAACAAGAAGACAAACAAGATGAGAGAGGTGAAGAAATTCAAGAACAACCTCAAGGTACAAATGACCTACCCAAGGAATGGAGGTATGTTCACAATCACCCTAAGGAGTTAATTATTGGTGATCCTATGTATGGGGTAAAAACTCATTCTTCACTTTGAGATGTATTTAATCATTGTGCTTTTGTATCTCATCTTGAACCAAAAACTATTGAAGAAGCTGAAAATGATCATAATTGGATTAATGCAATGCAAGAGGAACTTAATCAATTTGAAAGAAATAATGTTTGGACTTTAGTATCAAGACCTAAAAATTATTCAATAATTGGCACAAAATGGGTCTTTAGGAATAAATTAGATGAGCATGGTAATGTAATTAGAAATAAAGCAAGAGTGGTTGCTAAATGATATAATCAAGAAGAAGGAATTGATTTTGATGAGACCTTTGCACCGGTTGCTAGATTAGAAGCCATTGGACTTCTACTTGCATATGCTTGCTTTATGAAATTCAAATTATTTCAAATGGATGTCAAAAGTATATTTTTAAATAGATATATTACTGAAGAAGTCTATGTAGAACAACCTTCGAGATTTGAAAATCATGCTTTTTCTAATCATGTTTTTAAATTAAATAAAGCTTTATATGGATTAAAACAAGCACCTAGAGCTTGGTATGATAGGCTAAGTAAATTTTTACTAAATAATAATTTTTCAAGAGGTAATGTAGATACAACCCTCTTTATTAAAAGAAATCAAAATGATATGTTAGTAATACAAATTTATGTTGATGACATAATTTTTGGGTCTACTAATGAATTTCTTTGTCAAGACTTTGCTAAGCTCATGCAGGGGGAGTTCGAGATGAGCATGATGGGAGAACTTACCTTCTTCCTCGGACTCCAAATCAAACAAATAAAAGAGGGAATCTCCATCACCCAAAGCAAGTACACCAAGGAACTACTCAAAAGATTTGGAATGGAGAACTCCAAACCAATTGGCACACCCATGAGCCCCTCATGTAAGCTTGACAAGGACGATGAAGGTAAATGTGTAGACTTAAAATACTATAGAGGTATGATTGGCTCTCTATTATATTTAACTGCAAGTAGGCCTGATATCATATTTAGTATTTGTTTGTGTGCTAGATATCAATCTAATCTTAAAGAATCTCATTTGAATGCTGTTAAAAGAATCCTTAGATACTTGAATGGTACTCAAACTCTAGGGTTATAGTACTCTAAGGACTCACTAATTGATTTATTAGGATATTCAGATGCTGATTTTGCTGGATGTAAATTAGATAGAAAAAGCACAAGTGGAACTTGCCAATTTCTTGGAGTTAACCTAATCTCCTGGTTTAGCAAGAAACAAAATTCGGTAGCACTGTCTACGGCTGAGGCCGAATACATTGCAGTCGGAAGTTGTTGTGCTCAAATCTTGTGGATTAAGCAACAACTCGAAGACTTTGGTATCAAACTTAATGAAACACCCATAAGATGCGACAACACAAGTGCCATAAATCTAACTAAAAATCCAATTCAACACTCAAGGTCCAAACATATTGAAATAAGACATCATTTTATAAGAGAACATGTTCAAAACAAAAATATAATTCCTGAATATGTTTGCACTGAAAATCAATTAGCTGATATCTTTACAAAGGCCCTTAGTGAGGATAGATTCTGTAAAATTAGGAGAAATCTAGGAATTCTTGATCCTTATGCCTAAATATTTCTCCAATTCCAAAAATTTGATGTCAAAAATTCTTTGAGCTCAATTTCCATCATCTCTCTTGGTTCTAAATGCTCAAGATTATCACTCTCACAACTTATCACTGAGCAAAATTCCTTCTCCTAAAATTTTAAATTTTTTCGAAATTTATTCATATTTTTTCTGAATTTTTGAGTTTCATGAGTCGACCCCCTAGGGTCGACCCCTTGGCAAACTTGTAATTACTGCCAACTTCCCACGGGCTCTTTCTTTTTAATTGGAAGCCTGTTCATGAGCCGACTCATCTCTTCATCTTCCTCCTTCCAAGAACCGACATCCTCATTCTCTCCAAAACCAAGGATCTAGCTCAAGATTGTTCTCCCTTCTCCTCTCCATCACAAATCACCGCATGGGAAAGAAGATTTTTGCATCTTTCCCCTTTGATTGAAACGGTTGGAGCGTACCCTAGCCTCCACCGTTCTTCTCAAAACCGCCTCTTCTCTCCGCCAAAATCCCTCTCCATCCTTTTGTAGCCCTTCTTCCACTCATCCACTTGATCCTCCAAGTCTCTCTGCCTGCTGCTATGGTGAGAATGGCTCCGAAGATGAAGCTCCCTCAGAGAAGAAAGTCGGTCCGTGAGCTAGAAGAAAATGTCTGCAGAAAAAGACAAGCTGCTCAGTCCTCCACTGCTCCCACTCCGGCTTCTGTGTCAGCTCAAGGTCCCTCTCAGTCTTCCCTTAGCCCCAGTAAGATCCCTCTATCTGATAGGATGGTTGAAACCGGAAAGAATGTAGATTTTAGATTCTTTGAAAAAGAGGGTTTCACCTTTGGAACAAAGATTAAAAACCAGGGTTGGGGTTTCTACTGCTCTCTTAAGGAAGTCACCTTTGTAGACCTAGTTAGAGAATTTTATCAAAATCTGCATTATGATAATGGAACAGTGACTTCGACAGTTAAGGGAGTTGA